>NW_017305180.1:7490563-7491027 GCF_001594115.1 Trachymyrmex septentrionalis
GAAAAAGAGAGTTATGCCTACGCTCCAACAAGTCTGGAGAGAGAGAGAGAGAGCCATTTCGAGTTTTATAATTACTCCCGAAAACTTCGGGCTTACGCGCGCCAAAACTAATTACCGTACGGTCGATAATTACTTTGCCACGCGAGAGAAAACGTAGACGGCAAGAAAGTTCCCGGACACTATCGTAAACAACTGATTGCGAGTAAATTTTTATGCCGAAAATTTAATTGAGTCTCGATCTATTCTTTTCATCTCTTCGCCATTATAAATTTTAAAATTTTATAATTTAGTGAAAGAAATTCCTGGCACGAGTTCTTTGCTAAAAATATATCTAAAGTATTTTTGACAATCTCAAAGAACGTGCTACGAATTTTTTTTTCATTAAATTATAAAATCTTAAATTTAAAATTAAAAAGATTCTGCCTTTTTTTCTTATAAAATATATCTTACACTGATAATAAATT
>NW_017305180.1:7491127-7495807 GCF_001594115.1 Trachymyrmex septentrionalis
TATCTCTTTTTCTCTCTCTTTTGAATCAGTGTTCAATTGAATATTTCTAATATAAAAATGTTTGTTTTTTTTTTTTAATATATATAAATCAAATACATAATTAATTTTAAATTCTCTATTTTATTTTTAAAAATTAAAAATAATTTATCTCGATATTTTAGTGTCTCCGTTTACTTGTTATATCAACATTTTAATTTGCGAAAAATGAAACAAAAAACATATTTGTAATTAATTATACGCAAGTATGTCTAGAAATGGAAAAAATCAGCGCTCCAATCTCGATATTAGCTTGACTACCGATTATCACCTTCAAAAGCAAAGGCAAGCCTTTCAACGCACTTTTATAGCATAAAGAGAAAAAGAGAAAGCGGCTTTCCATTATACGCGTGTATTCTGCACTTCACCCTTCGGCGACAGTCATAAATCAACCGGCCGTTCAGCGGCTTTAATCGGCGCTTTTTTTACGCTACTCCCAGATGGGTGCCTTAAAGGTGGTGAAATCGCTGAAGCGAAAAATCGTAGACTAGCGAAGGTCGACTTGCCATCGACGGAAGCTGTATATCGCTGACGGAAGAGCTATCAATTACTTCGACGGCGTCTTGGAAAACCGCCCTAATCTACTTTTCCTATCCGTGCTGATTCTTAGAGAATGAGATGTTTAACCTCACTTACCGATTATCGCTTAAAAATATAAAATCTATTCAACCATATACTTCGTTTAATTATCGCATAGATATATATAATTTGTTAATATATTTTTTACGGAGGATGCTGTAATTTTGTGCAAGCAATTACATTTATTTATATTATTTAAAGTTTTACGTCATTATACATTAAAATAAAGAAAGAAGTAAATAAAGAGAAATAAAGAAAAAAGTATTCTGTGCTTTAATTAAAGAAAAAAAAATTTGATGGTGTGATGTAATATTTCTAATTTCTTAATTAATTTGTTACGTTAAACTAATGAAGATTAAATTTCATCACACAGAAAATTAAGGCATATTATATTTGTTATTTCTTGTTTAATTTAAAGCAATGCCAATTCACGAACGGATCAAAAATCCACTTGAATGCATTGCGTATGTTGATCTTTCAATCAGCTCGATAATAATCGTGACCGATTGTCTCTTATGTTTGTTTCTATTAATGTAGATTTACTTTAAAATTTTGGTTCAATTTGCTATCTTTTTTTAATTCTTAAAATTAGAAAAAGATGAAGAGTTAGTCGAACTAAGATTATTTGAATTACATTGGTAGAAGCGGGCATTAGAAGAAAGACAATCGCAGTGAACGAAACAAGGAAGCAAACTGAAGAAGATGAGAGTAGGAGACCACAGGTTGAGATAGAGGAAATTGAATGAGGAAAATCAATTATCGTAGGATATCGCAGCTCGTGATGTCATCATCGAATTGTTTGTATACCGCTCGTCAAGTTGTCTTAGAAATAGTATCTTCCCTTAAGAGAGAAGAGGGTTAGTTGCTTGATAAACAGAAGAGAAAAGTGAGACATTTTCTGGAAAGCAATATCCGCGTGAGGAATGAATAAAACGTGTAGGGAATTAATGTAGATGCTATAACGTAAACGTCCCAGTGATTGGACATATATATCCGGACATTTACACAAGATTTATTATTATTAATCTCAAATGTTTTTTTATTACAATATTATAATTTAATTGTATTTAAAGATTATTTATAAAAGCATTTGAGATTAATAATAATATAAACAAATAAATTTTTGTGTAAATGTCCAAACATAGTCCGCTCATTGGAACATTTACCTTAAACGTAAAAAATGCGTCTCGTTCATGTTTCATTTGTATTCTGTTTAGCGATACGATTTTATACGTAAATGCAAACGACAGTTCATTCTAGCAGTTCATTCTATATGTGTATACATCGTTAACGATGTAATATATTTCTAACGTTGATCTGTGCAAAGAAAAATAGACGGCGGGATATCAAATAATTGTGTTCGATTATCGACTAGTCAATATTAAATCATATGATTGAAGAAGAGCACATATTGGTTTCAGCAGGGCGATAAAAATTTGGAAAATGTGACACATGAAGAGGCAGTGGCGACCCTAAAAGCAACCCAAGATCGCGTCGTACTTTTGGTTTCCAAGACGGAAGGTGGAATCATCCCCCCACCTCCTCCTCCAATAGCAACGGATAATTCTCTCTCACCTCAGCCACGTAAGTCATCAAATTTCCCTTCTTTTTTTGCATATACCGTTTAACAAAATCAAAGCATCACAAAAAATTAATAGATAGTGATTTCATAATTAACATTTTATTAGATAAATAAGTTCTTATAGTCAACTTTAGATGAATAACGACGATGCATTTAAATTTACGTACCGAAGTATTTTTTCATTAGTAAAGTTAACCTGCACTTCGAAAGTTATGCAACAATTCGCAGTTAGATAATTAAGGGAATTCTAAGTGACAGAATTATCGACATTATAAGCTAGAAAGTTTTCCGAATTGTCTGTACAGAATATTAAATTCTTTTATACAATTAAAATACTCACAAAAGGAATGGTCGATTTAACGAGAAAATCAGAAAAAAGTTAACAAAACTATATTTATCTAGTATCACACACACACACATTGTAATTTTTTAACTTTTTTCAATTTTCTCGTTAAATTGGCTGTTCCATATCTTTTTTGTGAGTATTTAATTATGTAAAAGAATTTTGGAAGTTGCAGCTAATTCGGAGAACTTTTTAACTTTAATCCCGATAATTCTGTTACTTTAGGATCCCCCTTAAATATATTTAATTGAAAATAAGTTTAATTGAATAAATTAGTTAAAAACATGCATGTTCATCACATTGCATGATTCACTATTTTCATTGCGGTAATGAACAAAAATAATTCGAAAGGTAAATGTTTTCATTAAAATACCTCTACCGTTTCTTTTATATTTACTATATATAATAGATGTGTATTTAAAAAAAGTCACGAGAACTTATACATTTTGAATCACTTGAAATAGATGTCATAGATAAAATATAGTGCTCTAATTTATACTTTCCCAAGTTATTTATATTTCTGAATTCATTAGACAATTCCTTTAAGATAAGAACACACAGTGTAATATAAACGCTACGTAAATACAATCTCGTTGACTATCAATCAAACGGCGAAATAAAATCACAGTGTGAAATCTGTGATTTTATTTCATCATCCGTGATTTACGCGACGGAAACGGCCGAAAATTCTTAGAATCGTATGCGTTTTAATAACCGACCTTTCACAAAAAACGTCACTCTACCTCCGTCGTCGCATCTAATCGCATTTTTTGCCGCCACTTTTCCATCGTAAGATCTCGATCGTAATAATAATTACATTCTATTAATTATTCAAACCTGTCTGCGCAACGTGTTGAAATTCAAATCAACTGTGGCTCTCCCATACTCCTCCGCTGGCTGGAAATAAACGCGGATAAATCCCCACGATTTCCGCGCGTCGAGAGGTGCGGAAATGAATTTTTGATCCGCGAGTCTTCCCCGTCATCCGAACTTTTACTGACGATCGGGTCGTAACTTATTCATCAGTAGTAGCTCGTAAAACGGAGCTCGTAAAACTCATCCCGAAACGCACGCGGACGTCTTACTTTCCTTTCTCGTTTATCGCGGTGCATCGCGCGTCGAAAATGTTTGATCGAAGAACTCTTGAGAATGCGAGTGTTAAAATTCCATGTGTTGCGATGTCGAAAAACAATTCCGTCGGTTTTTCTTGTGAATTAATAAAGTTTCTTTAAATAATTAATGCATAAAATTAGCGTTGCATAGATTAAGAAATCGATTATTATTTTGAAACAGTAACTTTTCCCTTTATCGTTGTACGAAAGGTGAAAGACCGCTTTTCGAGATATTAAAGATACATAGAGCTGCCCGTCGTGGCTGTATTTTTACCTCACGGTAATATTTCCGTATTTATTTTTCTACAAACGGGAAAAGCAGTATAGTACAAACGCTATAGTTCTCAACTTCGATGTTAAAGAGAAAAAGCGGACTCGACGCTGGCGGTTTCGTGCCGACTGAATTCAAATTGCCCCTTTAATGCTGCGGCATATCGGTACCCCGCGGGATTATCCGAATATTTGCTTTAATCTCCAGACACAACCGGGAGTTTCTCGGAGAAGCCACCTTGACGCGAATAAACAAGTCCGCTCTAGATTGAGATCGCTATTTTCTATCCCGATGTAGATACTATTTAAGTTTTTTTATGTAATACTTGCAGAAAGATAAATAAAATTTCCACTTACAATACAATATCGTAATAATAAATTATATTTTTTTATTATTAAAATAAATAAAACTACATTTGTATGGCATACATATTTATATGTGATAAATTTAAAGGAGAGAATTATATATAATTTAAGAGTTTATTTTTTCTTTTTGGGCACTATATATTATTTAAACTAATAACTATATTTCAGCGTTACAAGTATGTCTAGAATTAATAAAAAGATGTTTTTAATTAATTTTATATTATATGTATTTCTGTATCAGAAAATAGAGATATTATTTTTTACTAAAATTAATAAAAAAATTAATATTAATATATGATACAAACAAAAAGGAAGATAAGCATAATCGCAGCAAATCAATTGTAGCATTGACATTTGTCATCATCGTGTGTGTACATATGTGTGTGTGTGTG
>NW_017305180.1:7496074-7498024 GCF_001594115.1 Trachymyrmex septentrionalis
TATATATATATATATATATATATATATACATAATTAATTAATAATAAAAATAAATCTTTATGAAAATAAAGACGAGCATGTATCAGCGAATGTTTATTTGTACTATCGAATAGATTTAATATCCGTTACATACAATGAAATAACATCAGAAATAGAAAACATTGGAAGGATTTGTTGATGATTTTTCATACACGTATAATAACAGACGTCTCTAATTTTTTGTTCAATAGGTAAGCAAAACGGCTCCGTGTCCGCGATAGAAAACAACACCGCGGCTCTACCATACTCGCAGGAATCACGCCACGCGTCATCTCTTGCTCTGCACGGTACCGGGACACCACGGGCAGTTTCCCAGGAGGATGTGTCACGGTGAGTCCTCTCTCTTTTTACTATTTTTTAGAAACTGCACGCGAGTCGGCCGCTTCTGGCCAACATCTTGCAGTCCTTTTACGAAGATTGCGGTACGCCATATCCGCCACCGATCCTCTCTCGCGAACATAAAACAGGTCTCGTTCGCTGGTCACGTCCGATACTTTCGGGATGCACCGACCGCTCTCTCGCCCTCTCTCACAATCCGTTCGCTCGTACGTGATTTAATTTAATGCCGCGTTGCGCGTTACATGACCAGCTCGTTTTATATTACTGTACTGTTTTCTCGATAATAACGCGAGTTTGCAAACTCAAAAACGTAAACGCGCCGTTGAAATAGATTATTTGTTCGCGTTCTTGTTGTCGATTTATTGAACTGACCCGTCGACCAATCGTGCAAAACGCGATACTAATTTCAAAAGTAAACCGAGTGAAATGGATAAACTGTATCGGATGGGTGTTTCCGAGGGGTCGATGAGCAACGCGAACCCGATGGAGGGTAAAGAGCTTGCGGTAGAACCGGTGCGCACAAGCTAATTGCCGATGGATTAAGGGCTTATCGAATTGGCCCGACTATACCATGGAAGTGGGATTGGTCCGGACACATTATGTACCTCCGCTGGAGGCTTACTCACGCCAGTTCGGTTCCTCCTATTGACCTGTCCGTTCGTTGTTAACCCCTTTCGAATGCTACTGCGAGACTCCAATATCGCCGTGTTCCCGGGACTCTCCAGGTTAAGGTCATCACCGAACATCGCGCGAACGGAATAGAAGATCAAATAAAGGGAATGAACTTAGACTGATGTCAAATTATCTCTTGAAATCTTTCAATCGACTTTGATGAATCTTAGTCATTTCATCGTTCTTAAATTTATCTTTTTATATCGCTTTGCTTTAATGATATGTTTCACGACAGATTTAATTAATAGATAGTTGTAGAGAGTGATTAATTAACAAGATCTATTTATTCGATTTTAATTTAAAAGCAAAATGGTAAAAGCTAGTGAAATTATATTCTATTTTTATCATTAATCTTCTTAATCCTCTAGAGATGATGTCTTTTCTTGTGTCTCTCGTTAAAAAGAAATTTTTTTATTAATTTTTCTTATATTGTAATTATCTTATAAGTGAAGAATCTATCGATACATATTTCACGTATATCGACGTATAACGTTTTGACGTTAATGACTAAAAGTATACTATATTTCACTATTTAATGCTGCATATATTTTCATTTTCAGTTCTTAAGTGTAACTAATCTGTATAGAATTTATCCCGAATTTAATTTTAAACTGAACGTTGCAATTATGCAACATTCATTCGTATAGAGGATTAAAAACAAATTATTTTGTGATGTAATACTGAGACTATTTTCTCTATAAAAATATGAAACAAGTAAGTACCTCTAATTTGTAAGCAGTTATAGCAGTCGTAATTAAAAATTGTTTACAAAGTAAACTTTAGGAATAGATTAGGACAAATCCAAATTGCATCAAAAATTTCTTTTTAAAAGAAAAAATTTCTTTTTACGATAATGGAATATTTTTTATAAAAGTTATATAGAATATTCTATTATTATAT
>NW_017305180.1:7498122-7499276 GCF_001594115.1 Trachymyrmex septentrionalis
CAAAATTTTTTTATTTGTTGCGAAATTTTCGTTACGATTATATCATTCGCTAGAGCAAAGTTTCAACTTTAAGAATCTGTTTTTTAAATTGCGGTATGATGATTTTTATCGGAGTTATGAGCAATCGAAATCAGAATGCTTCTTTACTTAACTCGCGAATAACTCAGAAACAAAAAATTATAGGAACATTTAAAAAAAATGATTTTGTAGGGAAAGCTTTAAGTTTTCACGATGGGTAGTCGAAAATTTTCGTAAATTTTTTTTGGGTGACGTGAGAGACCCCCAAAGTGAAAAGAAAATTTTTTATCTTTTTCAGTTCGTAGTTTTTTAAATGTAAAAATTACCAAACTCACAGAAACTCAAAAAATATAGTAATCTTTCGAAGGAAAAAGATTTCAAACTTTAAAACCCTTATTTTAAATTTAAATTTCGTTCATTTTTGACGAAGGTATCGTATATACAATTTTGAATTAAAAAATACGAAAAAACTTTTTCCCCAATATAATCTTTCATTATATAAATTCATACCAATATATAAATTCATTTTAATATAATCTTTCATTTCTCCCGCTCGATGAATCCTATTGAAGAGAGTAAAGTCTCCGTTCGAGAAGATATAGAAAGTTTGACTTCGATCGAGAAAAAGGAATTCAAAATTTTAAGGATTTAAAAATAGCGCGCGTACAGCTAGCGAGAGTACAACTAATTGTACTCCACTCTTGACTTATATCTGCGCCAGATTGCTGGAAGTCATTCCGCAGTTAAACATTACCATGAATGGAATATTTCATTAAGCCGACCAGCCGCCATGAAAGTTTCGCACACCTGTGCGCTGCCGGGCTCACTGTCCATTTATTCAGCTTTTCGAGCTGCATATAGACTCTATCGCTTGCATTATTTTCCGAATACACTATTCATTTAAATCCATTCAACGTTTCTTTTTTAATTAATTTTTATTTTAACTAAATCAATGATCTTGTGATAACGTCTGCCCAATGATTGTTAAAGATCAAAGCATTCACTGTCTATTTAGTTAACATCACATTTAATTAATATCAAATTTAACAAGTCTGAAAAGAGAAAATTAAAATTATGTAATTAAATATAAACATATAAAAAATTATATACATATATATAGGTTATATATATATATA
>NW_017305180.1:7499376-7511793 GCF_001594115.1 Trachymyrmex septentrionalis
ATTCGATTTATATTTTATATTCAAATTTGATTGTGTGATTAATCATTGATTAAAAATCGCAAAGAGACGCGCTCTGAGCTCACGCGTTAATTCAACTTAATGACGTGTTATCGTTGAAAAAAAGACTTTTCTCTCTGAGAGAATACATTCTTGTATTCTCAAGACAGCGAATTTTACGCAAGACGTCGCGCCTCGTGGAGAAACAATTCGCGTTCGCACGTCAAAGAGAGAAATATCACGAAAGAAATAAAGCCTGTCCGTACTCGACGGACTATAATTTTTATCTCGTTTGATTGAAACAATTCCGGGCGTTGATTGGCAAACTCATCTTTGTTTTCCACGGCTTTGACGTGTAGGCATTGCGGTTCGAAAAGTTCTCTTTGAGTAAATTTCTTGTTCGTGTTTTTATTTGCATGGTTCATCGAATACTTCTTGTCGATACCGCGTCGACTACGTCGAATGCGCCGCAAAATGCAGATGCATTTTTATTGTGCGGTGCTCTGTATCGCGACGGATGCTCGCGACACGTCCACAAGTGCGCGTTTTTAATTACTCGAGCGTGTCCAAGAATACTCTGAGTCGTTGTCTCAGTTACATATACGTATCGTGAATACATTATAAAAACTTCAATGCTGTTTGTTCATAGTTAGAATTTTGCTGTATTTATTCGTAATCATACTTTCCGGAAATGATATTATAAATTCTTCTAATTTAAAGGATATCCTCTCTATGCTTTTTTAGGAGATTTGCTCAGGAATTCGATTGAATCTTTAATGCCTATTTCCACTAATGTAGATTAATCTTAATCTTGATTCAACCTATTCTTCATCTTTTTCTAATTCGTAGAACTATAGAAAAGATATTTCAAATTGAACTGAGATTGAAGTTAATCCATCTGGGTAGAAACGGTCATAAATCTTTCATTAATCGTCAGTCAAGTTGAACTTTGAAGGCACAATCGATTTTTTAATTGTAGATTTTGGAAAATTAGTTTAACTACAATAAATAGTTTCTATAAAAGAAATAAGTAAAATTCAATCCGACTTCTATGATAGTGAAAGCTCGACGTTAAAGCTTTCACAAGTACTTTTAGATTTTTAAACAGTCCGGAGCGATATAAAAATCTGTACTGAGGCTCTCAAAGACCCAGGTTGCTGATGGAGGTTCAAAATTCCATATAGCCGACGGAGGGTTAATTATGGCTTTCTCGATACGAATAATACTACAATAATTAGTGCTATACCATTTCCTAGCGGTGTGATCCGCTATTACATACGTATACGAATGAACACATTCGAGTGTGCATGTAGTACGAGCGCACAGCTGCATCTCCGAAATGCGGGCCAAGGTCGCAGCTGGTCCGGGTCACGAACGAGCTACTGGATCTGACCAATCTCGCTTACGTGATGCGGCATTTTCCCTGCATCGATCTGTATGCGTCCCACTATATCCTTATTACTGTCGACTTCTCATCGTCGTGATACTATTTATTTTCTTGTACTAGCAAAAATTTATTACACCTGATTAGACTGAAGATAACGCTAAAAAAAGAACAAGATTTATTAAGTCACGTCTATTAATCTGGCACAGCTTAGTTAATTGATTTGTTGTTATTTAGAATTATCTACATCGAAGAAAAGTTTAATAAATACTTATTTGAATAGTTCTAAGTAAATGCATTAGAACTATTCAAATAAGTATTTATTAAACTTTTCTTCGATGTAGATAATTCTAAATAACAAAAAATCAATTTAAGTGGAAAGTGTAAGAAACGTACAGTAAATTTCGCAATCTGATTAAATAATTCGATTTGTTCATTACGATGCATGTTTAGCAACGTCTTATTGTAACAAGCTCGTATAACTTTTTGAGTCTGCTTGCAGACTTCTTGAATTTCAAAGAGGAAAAGACTCGGTTACTACTTTAGAGAATTATCATATTATTTTTATTTTGTAACGCGCGTTCTGAGTACACGACGTGTTGCAACTTATCACGAGCGCTTCGCTCTGTAACTTTTGATGGTCAACATAGAACCTCCTTCATCCGGCTCATTGTGTCACACCCTCGTGTATGACGGGGTAAATTTAATTTCTTCTGTGACTCTTGTCCCGTCGGACATCCTGGCCGGAGATGTCCGGTCCAGAGCTAGGAAACCCGTCGTGAACAATAGTGTCCTAGGTGCGAAAAGGATGTCATGAAAAATTTTCTCGACAATTTTGCATTTTGCCGGAAATACTGACTACGAGTGTAAAGATTTTACGAGATGTTTTTTAAATATAAGAGAGAGAGAGAGAGAGAGAGAGAATAAATAATTATTAATATACTAACCGCATTAAATATTTGGAAATATTTTTTTTAACTTCTTTGAATTTTACATATTTTACGTTTTTTAAATTTTTTTTATCTATTTATATTCTTTACATTTTTATATTTTCCTTTTTAATCTATATACACTTTTCTAGTTTTATGTAGTATTTTCTGAAATTTGCAAATACTTTATTTTAGTTTTAGTTTGTTTTATATATTATAAAATGAAGAATCTGCTTTGAGAGAGAGAGATCATTCATCTGTTTTTACACAAAATAAATATATTTTTTGTTGTTGTAAAATATAACGTTGCTGCGGAAACTTGTGGAAACAATGCAATATAGATAATCCCTTTTAATTCCATGGACGTTTTAACGTTTCAATGGGCTTGCTGCAAATTTTGCACTTCCGTAATGCGTGACGATGCTCATCGGAAGCCGGAAGCATGTGAAGCGAGGATTAAGAACGCTTTTACACCGGACAATTTTCAGGGATGCGGCAGCTTTTGCATTGAAGAATAATGGATTTCCTGGTGCGAGATGATCCCATATTATTTAGCGGGGTAGCTGTGCTAACGGAGAATTTTCCACGAGCTTCCCAGCAAAGATCCTCGAATTTTTCCCTTTTTTTTTTATCTGTCCTTTTTTCTCTTACAGACGTGACACTGAGAATTGTTGCATTGTTCACAGGACTTTCTCAGTTCTTGCGAATTTTCTTGTCACACAGTCTTTTTCGGCACAGTTATCTGCGCATGTTTCCGAAAACGGTTAATACTTCCTACTTCTAATTTGCGAAGCACGACGTCAGTTGAGAACAGTTACCTGTATCTTTTTTCCTGTATTATTTAATATTTTGATTCATGGGGTTTAATTAAATAATAAATTAATTTTCATAAATTCTTGTTTGATATTTGCTTATGCAAACAATGGAATAATGTAAGAGGATAAATGGTATAATGTGCATTTTTCTGAACTATTTTTTTCTATAATTTTTACATCTTATTACTTTGAAATTACATTACTAAAATACGTTTAGTGATAAAAACAGTTTTCTATAATAAAGTTGATGTAATATTTGTCGATAGTTAAATCAACAGCAAGTGAAAATTTATTTAATCCTTCGTTGTGGTAGACTGTGTTGCCAGTGTAACTAAAATAAATTTGTTACCATAGCACGCACAATGCTATGGTATGAGCCTTTGAACCGTGCCATCTGCAGCGAAATATGCGCTTGCTACCGCATAACGGGTGCATTTGCACAGTTTGTTTAATTTACAGTCCACGACCCAATTCTGGACCGTTCTGTATAATGTATCGTTTGTTGCGGCACGATCTCTAGAGAGCCGTTGTCTAGGAAACGTGGCATTGCGAGATACGTTTAATTCGTAGAAATGTAAATGATAAACGTTTCTTAGAATTAAATAATGTAACTAAGAAAGAAACAGTTTATTGCATTATGTTCGAAAAAACATTTGTATATTTTCTCTTTTAAACGTTCTATATAAAGCGCTTGCATAAACGAATATACAAAAGCAGAATTAACGTATCAATTAAAAGCAAAGTTAATTTGTGAATAATTGTGAATAAAACACCATAAATTGTGAGAAAAATAAATATATAGTATAATTACCTATATGTTTCAAGAACTATTAAAATGAATATTTATGAAATATTTTCAATCAATTTTATGTATTACATATGTGTTACTAATTACATCAATTAATCAGTGTATTGAAATCTTTCTCTTAGTTCTATACACGTGGAAATTAGATATCAGTTTGAAAATATATACATTGAATTATATTGAAAATTATATTTACATCGATCAGCATTTAAAATAGATCTCCTATAGAATTAAAACACAAACGAATGAAAAATAGGGAGAATTATATTTAAAAAAAAAGATGTTTGATGCTCTATTAATCTTGTGCTAGTGATCCACTATCGCGGAAAGAAAGGGATATCGATATCGAGAAACTTATAGTCGTGATCGGTTGAAGGATGCAGTCTGTCGCGATTTTTCGCGAGTTTCGCTGAAACGGTCGTTTTCCGCGGTCTGGTTGCCGGCGGTCGACAGTTAACGAGTTTGGTGGCCGGAAGTATGCCTGTGCAGAAATGACTTGTAACCGGCGAACGTCTGTGCGGACTCGTCGGATCCACAGACCAATAAGTCTTTCGGTGGCGGCGGCGCGCGATGTGATAACGCTGGCTCAGCCGTCGCGACGCCGCCAGACGTCGTCGTTAAGAGAGAGGAGAAAATTTCTCGGTTGCGTTCGACCGTGGTACCGGCGTCGTTTAGCGGCGTTCGTTTTCACGGTCTGACAAGATCTGGCGTATCATCGATATCACGACGCCCAGTCAGCGCGATATTGGCTCTTCTCTCCGTTTTACACTCCGTTGTGGCACAACGTGAAGATTTTACTTAACGTGGATATAGATTCCATATGCCATCTGTAAGAAAGAGAGTTTGGAAAAACGAAAGGGTAATATAGACACCACATTTATTTCTGTCTAAATTATTTTTTAGAAATATTTTATATATCTACTTAGATATCAGTAAGTGATAAACATGTCATCTAAAAAGTCAGAACTATAATGATTGGCACATCAGTAGTATAGAGTATAAGCTCAACGAATTATATTTATATATTTTTAAAAATGTTATATTATAACACAATATTTATATACGTGAAGAAGCTTTCGATAACGTAGTTTTTATGGCATGTATAAAGCTTCTTAGCTGATAGAGACAGAGTTGGCGGGTTATCGTGGCGTTCAGTAGCCCGGATATTTCATTAGCCAGTCGGAAGTTATGTCGGAAATGTGAGAGTAGATAAGCGACGTTCTCCTGGCTACAGCCTAGGAATGATATTGCTTAGCAAGATAGGAGATCGAAAAGCGTGAGAAAATGCAGATTTTTCCGCGGCGAAAGCTGCGGAATTGAAAATTTCCCAGTTTAAATTCGCATTTTCGTGCGTTGCGGCATCTCTTTTCTGCATTAATTTTACGTGATGCGCAAAGCGCTTTTCGTAAAAGTTGCACGGACGGATTCGACGTCCGTCGTCCACAGCGGAGTCGATCGTAAAACTTGATATCAACCGAAGATAAAACGGAGATAGAGACGAACAGGATTCAGAAGTAAAATGGAACGTGTCATCACGAGACTAAAAACCAGGCAAAATGGATTCCGAGAACCAATTAAACTTGCACGAACCCGAAAGCTGCTCCACAACCCTTCTTTAATATTTCCCGCTTCCGCCTTCTCTCCTATCGTCAAAATTCTGATAAGACATGGAAGATCCACTTTATTTTGCGTTTTATTTTGGAAATTTAATTTAATACAATTTTAGTATAAAAAATTTTTTTTTTTACTTTTGCACAATACGTGTGTATTAAGCTCTTTTTTTCGACGAATATCTAAAGACGATGATCTAATATAATTTTTTTTTTATTTTTTTTACCTAAACATTATACATAATAAATATATAAAGAATTTCTAGTTTTGTAATATTTCTACAACATAATTTATCGAATATAATAAAAAATTAAATTTACACGAAAAAAAAATATTTTTATAAATCAGTCCGCTTAAAATTGCATATGTAAGTTGTATTTCCGGTAAAAAAATATTATGGAAAGATCGTGATACCCAAAACGCATCAGAAAATTAAAAGAGATCAATGATTATACATATGAACTAACTTATTAAAGTAAATTATTATTTGAATTATAGATATTAATCCGAGTATGCTAATGAGGGACGGTTATTATCAATTTGTGTAATTTAATATATAAAAGTATATAGAGGATTACAGAATTAATACGCAGGAACAAATAAAGCATAATACGATATTGATAATCGGCCATAATTAACAGCCGTACAATATGATGGCAATTATATGCAGAATATATTGTTATTCGAATTTCACTTCAAATTTTATATTTCCAATTTATCGTTTACTACAATCCTTTGCTTTCTATACACGTATCTCTCGAGTCTCTCCGGATTATCAAACTGAGAACAATAAAAAAGTTCATTTATCTTTCGGTTTCGTCAATTACAGAGAATGTCTTTCCTCATCACACCCGCTTCTCTGAACCCCACCGAGGCTAATCTTCGCTAGGACTGGTATTCTGTCATATTATTTCGATGTATTCTTTTTGCACCTCCTTTTCTGGAGGAGAAGCCCGTCAGTTTCGCGGAAAGCTCGCAATTAAATCTTCCAACGAGGCGTGCGACTAATCCGGAAGTTCGCCATCCTTTTTCTGAGAACACGTACTCACACGCACTCACATATATAAACGCAAACGCAGTTGCGCTCATGCACGTTGTGAAAGCTTCAAGCGAAAACAAGTGGTCGGCGTTATTAATGGCTGCCCTTTCGTCGCGAAGTGTGGACATTGCGAATTAATCAAAAGCATCCCGCTGTCACGCCCCACAATGAAATTGGAGCGAGATAATCTGGCCCTTGCTCTTTGAAATCGCTCTAAGAAACGTGATTAATGGTTTTTCGTAGGACGTCAGGATCGAATCGTTACGACATCCGAATCATTTTTTTTTTTTACGTAGACCGCTCGATCCACCGATCTTACTTTAAAAACATATAAAACGAACTCAAACTCGACTTTCCTTCCGTAATTTAAGATCAGTGTGAAGACTGATTTTTCTCTTATCTTCTTTTTACTGTCATTACACAGTTATCGTTAAACAAACTTTTTATTAATATTTTTTGGAATGTGAATGAAGCAGTTTAATCAAAGAGTTAATAAAAATTACGTTAAATATTAACTTTCACGTTCACTAGTTTGAATTTCAGAAATATTTTTCTAAATATTTTAAGACTTCTCAAAAAGATACGATTTTTTAATAATTTTCTTTAAAAAAACCGAGGTACTTAATTCTTTTAATCTATGGCACTGCGAGCAAGACATAACCTGCGGATATCGAGATTTGTGGAATAATATACAAGAATGATCACGGATATTCATCTATTATTCTTTTAACACTCGCGAGATAAAAACTTTACCGTAACGAAATCCCTTATTTCCCACGTCAAAGATCTTTCTCTATAACTGTTCATAGGTACGAATCTTCCGTTCTTATCTTTTAACTCCAGGTTGATAAGGTACGGTAAGATTATTCTGCTATCTTATGAAGCAACATAGTCGAAAATAGTTCTTTTTAATCGTATCTCACAACTTAAACGCCACCAATCGTTCACGCACCTCTCTCGTCACAATCAACATTTACCGCGTCCAAAGTGCACTGTCACGCAGAGTTCCTAATATTCAGTAACAGCACACGTCCTCTCAGCACGCGACTCGAGAAATTACCGCACGTCCAGGCGAGCGCGGAATCGCATTAGGCGAGTTAGTTACGGTATTCGAAAGATCCTTTTGAGGGCACTGCCGAGAGACCGAAGCCAAGTTGGCGAAATCTGACGACGGATTCCACCCGAAAGCGCGCGTTGAGCCAACACTTCTCAAGTCGCTCGCTTGGCCGACGAACCTTGTACGTTCATTAGACAAGTTTGCAACGTTTTCGGTGTCCGTTGGAAGCGACACACAGCGGGCCTATCCTATTTACTCCATGTGTATTGTGTACGTATCCTTCGCCGGTCTCGCGAAACTCGCGGGACATGGCAGCCGTGGAGATTTAGCGAATGCTCTGTGATCCAGTTATTAACCGTTGAGTAATATCTGTTGTTAGTTGCTGGCGGCGACTCGGTACGTTGGCGAATTAATCGACTCGGTAAACTCTAAGTCCAGATTTGTCAATCTTGCGGTGATTGCGGGACGAAGCTCTGCTTGAGCGAGACGTAAATGTCGGTGAAAGTTTACCTTGAGATGATGAATCTCTCTGGCGCGTATCGTCGTTGAAGATGCGATTGTTAAGCACGGATGGACAGTAGATTGATGGGCAAATCGATGGAAACCATGTCGACCAAGGTATTTTAGATGAAAGCAAAGTTGAGATAAAATAATACAAATATATAAATAAAATTACTCCGTAAGTGACGTAAGTTTGACGTGTTTAAGGATTTTTTTTTAAGTATAATAAGTTACAGTTTATTTCTGCAATCGATGATATTTATATTTCTTCACGTTACTAATAATTTACCGTTTTATTAGTAATTTTTAAAATAATATTTGTATCTCACAGAGGTTGTGATTAATGTAGAGTAGACTTAAGCGAATCGGATCAATTTTTGTTTATTGATAAAAAGATAATCAGAAACAAATTTTGTTATTGAGTTTTATTATAAGTTCTTAATTTTTATAACTTTGCTTTAGGTTAATAAAGTACATAAACATGGTATTTCTTATTGTGAAAAAATCAAGAAGATGGAATTATTCGATTCGCTCCAAAATCGAGAGGCGAAGCAATACTAATTTACTAGACTGAATTAGCAAACTAGACAGTGTAAAAAGCATCATAATTTGTATAAGTTTTAACATTTTTTTGTTACAAAATTTATGATTTTTTGGAGGATCGTAATTTTATGAGAGGCAAAATTTCTTCGTGCATTCACGATCTCTACGTTTGTATCAATTGACACTGGATCGCATGCAATATAGAGAACTTGATTACTGTTTCCGGTACAGAGGAAGCGCGTGGAAGTAACTACAGTATAATAAAATAGCTCGTTTGAAAAAAAAAAAAAAATGAATAACTGTCGATTAACTTACTATAAACTGATCTCTTGTATTGATCCAATTCATCCTGTGATTCGATTCGCCTCTACTCTGTAGTTATATCGTAAATATCGTATAAACGTGTTTAGATTGAGTTACTATACTAGTATACTCGATTCCTCTTTAACGGATAGAAATCCTCTGTGGCGTGTTTCGCGGTGCGAAATTATCGCGAGGCACAATGGCAGTATTGCAACGACGTATCAATCGCGTGACGTCGCAAATTTACGTAATGTGATCGACGAAACGTCATAATTCTCAAGCGCAAGCGTAAATCGTTAACATCGTGCGGCAATGAAGTTACGGCGCAGATCGGCAAGACGACGGATTGTTACATCAGAGCGATCGCATCTCCCGATGCTGGGAGACATGCGCGCGTATTTACGTTCGTGCGTGCTTACGTGCATTCGCGGGCAACAATGTGGGAAGGACGGTTGCGCAACCACGCCGCCAGTTATGCGATTAATACGCGCGCCATTGTGCCGAACTGTGTCACCAAGTGCATACGGAGATCGAGAGCGTTTCTGGGACGCGCGATACCGCGATAGGCGAGATACTCCAATGGTGAACAACAATAAGCTTCGAAACGCCGAGCACCTAACAAGCGCTGTCTCGTTGCGTTCCTCTCGAACTGCATTTCGTGTATCATCGGCTTTTCAATTATTGTGTCTTACCTTCAATTTTCTCGAATTTCCTCCAATGAGACGATTTTTTTCTTCTAAGAACTCCATCAAACATGGTGTTTCCCTTCTTTCTCTTATAATTTTGTAAAGTTTTTTTTTAAAGTAAAATATTTTCTAAATATTCTAGCAATTACTTAAATTTTAATCCTCCGTTTGTAATCAGAATCTTTCTAGCACACAAGCGAATTTTATTTCTAAATCTCTCCGAAATGAAGGAAGGTGAACTCTGATTTTTCCTCCTAAAATATTTTGTAGTATGTAGTAAATATCGTGGAATATTTATTTGTAATAGAGATGTTGGAAAGTTATTCTGAATTTTTTCTCACATTTTTTGAAAACCTAGAACAGTAAAAAAATTTAAATCGTACAAAAAAGACCAGATTATAAATGGACGGTACAATGAAGCTGATACACGTATAGATCTTTTACTTTCCATATAATCAATTTGTGTAAGTGATTGATAAATGCTAGAACATTTCGTTAGATATATATATATAATAATATCACTGATACAAATATTTCGATACAGAAGCCATACTTATTGAATTTTATCGGCAAAGCTGTGATGAATAACGATGCCCATTGAGTTTATTGATGATTTATGAATGACTCACTCGTTTACTGATTCACTGTAACTCTCGCAAATCTGTGTCACCGCAAACGTTCATGACGTATCAGGTAAGAAATAGCAAACATAATTTGAATATAACTAAATTAATGATACAATCTCTCTCATTTTGATTAAACGTAATTTATTAAGTTAGAGCAAATATATTTAAAATTGATTTTATAAACAATATAATTAAAATTTGAAACAATATAATATATCTTTCTCTGTATCGGAAACAATAAACAAGTTCTCTATTGTAATCCAGTGTCAGTTGACGATACAAATGCAGAGATCGTGAATGCACGAAGAAATTTTGCCTTTCATATAAAATCATCTTTCAAAAAATTATAAATTTTAAAGCTAACTAAAATTTCAGCTCAAATTTTGACACAATAAAATTAAATGTTATTTAATGCGATAATAATTAGTGAATTTATCTTAAAATTGAATTAGTTAAATAATTGAAATCCGATAGTATTATAATTTCATGATAAGATGAGAATACGTCGAATAATCATTAACGAAGACCGACATTCCGAATATCCATTAATGACTCACTCGATGAAATCACATATCCTCGATGTGAATGGCATAAATTTTCACATTCCAACGAATGGAAATTTTAGTTAAATAACGAGGAATCAGTTATAACAGTATTTTACAATATAGAAACAGTGATAAAATTTTTAAAATATATTTACTACTATAATAAATGAAAGAAGGCTATTAGATTTTTAATGAAAATATTAATTAATTATTGCATGTAATTAAGTATAGATTTAAACTGAGATAATAAAAGGAAACAGAGTTACATAAAATTAATTTTTGTATAAATATAATTAATGTAACAGAGATAATATTATATATTGAGCTAAATATATACGATTTAGCACAAAATTCACTCGTTTAATGTATTATATTTTATAATTTATAACCGATATTTTTTCGCAAATTATCGATAAATCACTCTATAATCCTTTGAGTTGTTGCGATAAATTCCTCGCGAAAGTGTCAATCTAAAAATACCATCTTGCATACCCCAAACGACATTTTATCACGTTTTCACGATAAACGCGTCTGCGATTTATGGAAAATCATAAGCACATGGTGAATTTTTGCCAATTATTGATATTTCTAATCTTTTGAAAAAACTTACTTTTTATTAGTTGTATTGGAATGCATCTAAAAAGAAATGAAAGGGAAAAAAGATCAAAATCATCAGCTTTAATAAAACGAATATGTTGTGATGAGAAAAACTAATACGTTATAAGATAAAATAAGCTCTATTTAAATTTCCAAATAAAATTCTTTGTTAGAGACTTTTTTTGTATGAAAAATATGGCTTTGGTAATTAATAATATTATATATCTATTTATGCCTTTTTAAATTTGAATAATTTCTATGTAGAGATTTTATATTATACGACAGCGATTGTCAAAATATAAATGAAATGTTAAATAAATAAAAATGATTTTTATACATTAAAGATTTCTTTCTAGTAATTTAATTATTTTATATCATTCTATATTCTCAAATAAAAAAAAATTTACTTGTAATGTATAACAGCCATAGTTTAATTCGCGATGTATGATGTCATAAGATTGTTCAAATTATATATTGAGAAGCGCGAATGTTAATTTTTTTTATCATTTTTCTCAAAAATTTGCTTTATACGAAGATTTTAATTTTGATTTTTATTTGTCCATGTTCTTTTTCGGCAACAGCATCTGTTGTAAAAATAAGACATGTTCTCTCTCTCTCTCTTTCTCTATACTGCCGTAAAGGGTAATCAACTAGGTACGTTCTACGTGCCTTCGTTAGGCGTTTCTCAGGAGACGTGTCGGAATGCCATATTATACGTGCTTTACCGTTTGCACTTCGCGTTAGAAATCACATCTTGTTGTCGTCGTTCTCGTCGTCATTTGCGGTTACCGACATCCTGTCGCTATCGATATACGTATGTATGCACGGTACATAAAGGCCGGTACAGTGGCCGACAGTACAGCAGAGTATCACGATACCGTCACGCCATAACGGAGTAGAAAGTCGTCAATACGTCCCGTCGAATCCATCTTCTTCTAATTGTGAAATCGTTAACCCTCGCAATTTTCTTTCGATACCG
>NW_017305180.1:7511893-7519490 GCF_001594115.1 Trachymyrmex septentrionalis
ACGGTCGTCGCGTCGAATCCATCCTCTTCTAATTGTGAAATCGTTAACCCTCGCAATTTTCTTTCGATACCGCAAAAGTAAAAATACAATAAAAATCGTGCGAGAAATTGAGAGTTGAACGGAACTAATCTCGAGCCGTTCTCGTTGAATCTATGAAGCTGCGCTTAAGCAATCATCTATCTATAAATTGATTGTTATTATTAATCGTGTTACTCATAATATATAGAAAAAATAATTTTTATTATTTTTACTTTAATATTATATTATGTTATTATCATTATAGATATTTTTTTTTTGCATAATTGTACGATCCGATCGCTACTATTTCTCTAATTGATCTTCTATTTATTTACTGTTGTTTTTTAAGACATTCGTAAATAGACAATTATAATTCGAAATTCGACCGACGACAATAAATCAAAAAATAATATCGATCGAAGCGGATTTCATGCTTAAAATTTAAGCATGAATTTTATATGCACATCCAATTCTGCAAAATATGCTTCAAGATAATTTTTAGCCTTGAAATGCTATTATAAATAGAACTGGAGTAGTAATATCACAAACTAAATTGACAGCAATTTAATAGTATTGATGCTAATACAGATTATAAAAAACTGTAAATAATTTACTGCGAAAAATATTCTCAGCCGGGATTCTTTAGTAACGATTTCTTTTCGATACCGATCGCAGAAAATAAGGAATTTGAATTTTATGACGGAAGAGAACCGCCATCTGCCATGACACGTCATCAAAAATTTTGATGGTACTGTCCCCTTCTCTTGTCATACTAAATTCCCGCTGTAAAACCTTGGTGTTACCGAAGCATATTCGGCCGGAAATGCAATAACCGGTCGTGCGGGATCTCAGGAAAGGAGTCGTCGATGAAGATGAACGACGTACCTCCCGCGCGCGTTGCATTCGTAATCGAGCGGCTCGTCCTCCTCTCCTCTCCTCTCCTCTCTTCGGTCACGCTATCGTGTCAGAATCGTGAGTCAGAAAACGGCGGCGTGGTCGACGCAGTGGAAAAGGAAGGGTCCTCTCCTACGGCCTCGAAACTACCTCGACACTTTTCACGATACGTTCTTACGCCGTGCGTCTATGCGACCGATGGGTTTGCCTTCTGTGTTTCGTCGGTAGATCTATTGTGCAACGTGCGTATAACAGGCAAATGTATTGCGGCGAAGGATGACCCGATTAGTTACCTCTCTCGGTGTAGCTGAAATGAGTTATTGCGATCATAGACCTCGTTCGCGAGGGTCGCGGGTGAAGCGTACGCGATAAAGATATGTATCCTGAGTATAACGTGTTTGCGGTGACCAGCGAGCGAGAGATATTACACACCATTGTCGCGATACGTGTGCGTGACAACGTACGAAGATGATTACTGTGTTACGTGCACGAAGTTCGACGCACAGGATCGGAAAGAAGTCCTGCAAAAAGCGCTCGATCGCGTTATTAGTGTTAACGGATGACGAAGCGACGCGTATAATGCTGTTTCAGGTATGTTGGAAATGTGCGATCGATTGTTATTCCTCGCTGCGTGTGCAGCAATGTGAATGGCTGCGTTCAGCATAATAAAAAGCAACTTTGCAGCAATTGTAAAATTCTTTAACGCGATTGGTCGTTTTTACCCTTGGCTCTTCACTGGATCTAAATATATAAATTAATTATATTAAAGGACAGAATTGTCACAAAACTGGGAATTAGGGAAGTCGGGGAAAGGTCAGAAAAATTGAAAACGGTCGGGAAAGTCTGGGAATTTTACCAAATTTTTTGGAAAATAAATTCTTGCCTTTGAAAAAGTTCAATATTCATGCGTCGTACCTACGCAGTTTTGCAATACTATCAACTTAACAATTAAATAGAAGCAGTGTCAGCAACTTTAATAGTAATTTATATTGCTGTGTGTTTGCAAATTATTTGACGGTTTCCAAATCAGGACGAAAACACAAAAAGATGCGAAATATTATTAAATTCGTTAGGAAAAATCATGAAGTTTTGTCCGAAGTCAAGGAAAAGATGCGAAATTTTAGGATGAGGAGTTTGTAACAATCCTAAAGAGTCTTACAACAATTGCAAAACTGCTCTTTCTGCCGAATGCATCCAATGCAAACTTGCGAGTGCATTCGGCGTTATAGTCGTCTGCACGAGCCTTATTGAGTTGCCTTATTCAGTCGGTTCGAATCAATCATCGAATCAATATATTTTTCAGGACGTAAATGATCTTATGCCTAATTTATGTTTCACGCGCGAAATTATTAGTCCCATTATTCGTCGTTTGCAACATATATAATTTGAAATTCCGTTACAAATCAAAGTCGAGAGAGATCCGTCGCGCAGCTTCTCGCTGTCGATAGCGATCGCGAAGCAATTATTTGCCTTGGCAGTGTCGTTCCGCATCGACAATTTTCACGACCCCGCTGCATTCGCCTCTTTCGTGCCTTCCGCGCCCGTTCCGCTCGTCCGATCGCAGTATATTTTCCAGCAACCGGTATCCGCGCCGACCGTGCGTGTTGCATTGTGAGTGCACGCGAGCGCGCACTTTCCGTCGCGCGATACAATCGGCGGCGGAATCGGGAGATGCAGCGACGCGTCCTACCTGCCTGCCTATTCTCCCTGTGCACGACACCGCCGATGCTAAAAATAAACTTCATCGACAATAATGTGATTTATTCCGATTTTGGATAAGCGAGCCACGGCGTGTGGCTTGCGGCGTACCCGTGGCTCGAAATCACAGGCGACTTACTTATTTATGATCTCAAAACGCAGGAAACTTAATGAAAACTAACAAGTATTGTACAATGATATTGTCTCTGTTTGAGCTACGTCAAAAGTAATAAACAATAAGGAGCATATAGGCCAAATTGCAGGATGTGTTATTGCTAATTATCTATTATCATTTAAATACATGTAAATGTATTTGACTGTCATCCAGTTATCTTCGGTACAACAAATTGCTAGATAGAAATGAAAACTTATTTTTAGGACCCACTCTGTACAGCCTTGGCCAAAAATATTAGGCCTATATTCTGTTCATTTGGCTGACATTTTTTTATCTGCATTGTTTCCTGTTATATCGGCGTTACATACATAAATTTAAATAAGTTCTTTAAAACGGAGAGTGATTTACAGCAGATGCTATAAATCATCAATTTTTGAAATAAAACTTTACACAATGGTTAATAAAGTGTCTAATATTTTTAGTCAAACCTAGGCTGTGTATGGTTTTTACTTCTTTTTTTATACAAGATAGACATATATTATATCACACTTACGTTTTATCTTAAATTTATATACGTACATATTAATTTGCCTTGCGTGAGCGATATAAGAAAATAATTTTTTTATGTTATCTTCCTGGATCACATTATATTAACTGAACAAATTGAAGATTTAACTCGACGTTATTATGTAATAAAAATATGTAACTACGAAGGTAGAGTTTTTAAACCTCAGCTAAATTAACTTAAACTGTAATAACACATAAAATTTTTAGAATATTTTATGTATTAAGTTTGATTCTTGGATAAATTATTTATCACAAAACTCTTTTTAAACTTTTTCTTATAATAAACATAAAACTAGTCGTGAAAAGAACATCATTTTTATATAATGCTATATTTTAATCCTCAAGGAGTTTGTCATGTTCACCTTAATAATACCGGATTCATTCTTAATTCGCTGCCTTGATTGCCATATTTGAATATTTACTTCGAGGATAGAATGAGGTATATTTATTAATATGTATTTATAATATTCTTTCAAAAGGTAATACCTTAACACAAGATAAATAACATATAACAGTAAAAATAAGAGTAGCGACACAAATAGACAATGAATTAAGGGTTAATTAAATATAGAAAATAATGTATCCCTCTATCACCGGATGTGCCATTCCATTTATCAACTGTGATAGTTAATGATTTATTGAATTGTTCTTTGCAAATAATTTTATATTCACCGCGAGTATGCAATGGCTAGCGGAGAAAAATGCACACAATTAACACGAAGTCAAGAGTCAATTATACAGCTTAGAATGGCCTTGCAAAGTATGTGTTACATCACAAATTCACAGCTCGTTAGTAAGATCATGGCATTCCATGGCCGTTTCCTTCGATGTTTGAATATACCTATAGGTAGGTACATCAGTTATTACATATAAAATCACAATGAGATGTCGATTGAAATAATCTGAAACTTCATATTGTAAATCCAGTGCATTTCGTGTAAATTTCACGTAGCGATTACACGATATGGCGCGCATTTTTCAATAGTACAAATAATTCGACGATAAATCAAGCTTAAAATATGTTTAGGAATATAATAATGCCTATCAAAATCTGTCATAGCGACAGTAGGAGCCAGTACCTCCGCGTTATAATATTTTCGCGTTATGCTGATGACAAGCTGAAAGAATTTATGAAACTAGAATGCATGCATCATTTATTTTTATGGTTTACGCTAGGTTTTATTAATATTAAAAAAAAAATAATAATTATAAAAATAATTACATTGTATGTTCCTAATGATATAATCCAAACTTTTTTGTCGCGTATTATGCAATATTTAAAATAAACACCATATTTTTGTGAAATGAATTTTTTTATAAATTTTTTATATAAATTATTTTCTCTCTCTATTAACTTTTTTGTTCAATTCCTCTTTCAATTCGCTTTTTGGAATAATATTTAAAATTCTTGGCATTTATTATGGCACTTAATATGTTCCTTCTTGGAATTCCTTATTGTCTATATATTCATATTATTATTTTTTTAACTTTTTTAGAAGTTTTTTATTTTATTGTCCTCTCTCTCTCTCTCTCTCTCTCTCTCTCTCTCTCTCTCTCTCGCTTCTCATAAAATCTTTGTATAATTATTATTAACTTATGCATCATTCAATAATAATGTTATTTTATCTAATCACATTATAACTTTTATGATAAATATTGAAAAATGTTAGTTTTTCTTCAGTATTAAAACGAATGTATTAATCACACTTTTATTCTTTTTCTTATTTGAAAATAAAGAATAAAATTTGACAAATATTATTTGCACTACTAACTGCTCAACATTCAAGCTGTCAAATTACACCAATGCTTTTGCGATAACATACTTCTCACGATACGAAATAAACATGACATATAACAATAAGAGTATCACGGGAAACAAATAATAGTGACGTTAAATTCGATCTCACATGTTTTTAAGGGTGCAATGAACTTATTATTTTGTGATATTTTTGCACATTTCACGAAGCTTGCGATACGCGCGTTTTTCACATACGGCAGCTGTATTTTCATGGATAAAACGAGAATCTCGTTTTTTTTTTAAAGTGTCACCAGAGACTTATCTGTTTTGGTGTAAAACGCATAAATTTCTCATTTCGGTTGGTCGTAAAAAACAAGAGAGCTGGGACAGTTTGGACAGTTCATTGTGCTTCGGCGACCGACTATCAAAGAAAAAAATCAGTGATAACCTGCGAAAAAAAGCAGAGCTCTCGTGCTTGTGACATATATGCTCGATATCGGGATTCACTTTTTGGGCACACTGCCAAACTGCTTTTGTCCCCGTTGTATTTTGGTTTGGTTACGCCCGGTGATATCTGGATACATTTTTTTGAGTCTGCGTAAAGAAAATTCACAACTTACTCTTATTAAAAATATGAAACTGCAGATAATAGTACTTATAAATAATTACAAAAGACATTTAAAAGATTGAAATTTCTAAACAGAAATATAGTTAGACGAGTCATTCGCATTTAATAATATAGCAATCAGTTAAGTTATACACAAAGAGATAATAAATGGCGGCAAAAAGTGAGTGGATGTCAAAGAATAAATGTATAATATATATCGGTACGTTATCAAATGGGCAACTTGCCATCTCGTACAGTACCGTATTCAAAAGCGTTTGCGGAAGTCGATATCATATGCGGGTGTTATCGGCGAGAAGCGAAAATGCTGTTTTCCCAAAAGTACATGTATCCGCGGTAGAGAGCAGTTTCTTTACCGCTGCTTTTGTGTTGCCGAACGATCTCCATGGACGCAGCTCGTTGCATGCAGCTCGTTTTTGCCCGCGGGTCGCGATATTTTGCGTCCGATAGTGACCCGACCGCGAGGTGAAAACCTCGACCAATCTGGAAAGCTAGAAAAGCACGCTGGTGATGCGAAAATTGTGCAACGGCCGAAGCCCTTATCTTTGCTGCAGCGACATTAACGCTGTAATTCCACCGTATCGTTAATTGGATGGCTTTTACACACGACGTGCATGCACACACATCGTTAGGTTCGTGTTTTTTTTATCATGAATCTTTAGACCGATCTCGTAAAGATTTTCTCCGGACTCTATTTTTCCACAATTTGTGTTTTAATACCTGAAGTTGAAAAAAATATGTAATATATCTTTAGAGTGACTTATTAGAGGTTTTTTTAAGTAAAAATTTCTTCAACATTTAACTTTATTAAAATAAAAGTTCTTTGGTAATAATTAAGTATAATATATTATATAAGTAAAGAGTAGAAGATAAACGGAATGAGAAATTTTGTACAAAAAAATTACAAAAGTAATTTTATTAAAAACAATTATCAACAAAATGAGACTACAACGTCGTAAACATTCAAATTGATAAATATTTTAAACATATGTATAAAATTGTTTTTTAATATTTTTAAATCATTTCTGTGTAAAAGCAAAAAATTTCACTGAAGAGAAGAGAATTTATAACTCTATACTTTTTACACACATTCGGACTTTAGTATTATATTGATAATGCAGAAGTTATATGTACTTCACATCCTTCACGTAAATCTTTTGCATTGAAGCATGCGGCGTGAAATGAATTCCACAGAGGATATCATTTCGTAATTTTCCGGTGTACTTTTCTCGCATTTGCTGAAGGAGCGGCATGCTTTGCCAGTACGCGCGCCATCCGGCACTAATCGTCCTTTGATACGATCCAATCGCTGTTTCTCGATCCAGAAAGGCACGCTCCGCTTATTCCGCTTTGCCGTCGGTTCCTTCCTTCCTTTCGGGAAATGCTCGGTCCGGTCCCGGGATTTACGTATTTTTCGTCCTTGACCTTCACCCTCGCGCGCTTGCTCCGGCATGGGCAAAAAGTTCGCATCCGCAGCCAAGGATGCTGCAACGGTGGCAGCAGCGGTTGCACTTGCAAACTGGGTCACTAAAATCCTTTCTTCCCACGCGTGTACACTCCCTACAATTACGTCATAAATATCTTACGCGCCATCAATTTAACCTTTCGACGATTATACATTTTCCTCGTATATCGTCATGTGTCGTACATATAATATATATTAACTGTTCCGTTTAATAATTTCCGGTACAATTAGGTATACCTATATTTAATTTCTTAAATTAATTTTTTATATGTAAAAAATAATATTTGTATGCTTTACTAAAAAGCGGTTTAACAAACATATTTTATATTAAAATTATTAGGTGTACAAAAAAGTTCTGAGCTTTTTTTTGTAAAATTCAATCTTCCCACCGTATGTAATCGTACGGAAATGGCTTGCTGCGTAACGCCAAGCTGTTCTGCAAGCTCCTTTTCAGTTTGCGCAGAGTTTATATCCAGC
>NW_017305180.1:7519590-7524745 GCF_001594115.1 Trachymyrmex septentrionalis
GAAAATTGTGGAAGATGCGTTTTCCATTATTAAGACAATTTTCACTGACCGTGTTAAGATAATTTAGATAATTACATAAGATAATTTAGTTGAAAAAGTTCTTTGCTTTTTAATAAAAAAAAAAAAAAAGATGTCCTTTATAGCCTATAATAAAACGAGTTTGCAGTCTATAAAATGAGTCAACAGAAATTTATTGTTCTTTCTGAGCGAAAGTAAATATAAAACTATAAAATGTAAGCGAGTGCAAATTTAAAGCGTTATAGGAATTTTTTACGATTGCCACTGTTGGGTCGACAAATATCCACAGATTGATCATTTTCCGTGTTTATTTGAACATAGGAACGTATTTGTAAATAGAATCCACGAGTTCTTTCTCTTTAGAATCATCAGTTTTAAATAAATAGTCAAATAAATGTTAGATAAATATGTAGTTTTCTGATGCTAATCTCGGAAAGCCATTATTTTCGTGAGAATATTTTGTATCGATATGCATGTTTATTTTAATCGGATTTCCAAACTTTCTTTTATTCTTCATTCGATTTTCTATCATTCAAGCATACCAAATTATTCATTACAATTTCATAATTTACTTGATTATTGACACAAATTTATATGCAATGAATTTATATTTTGAATTTTTATCTGTATAAACGACTTATATTTGCATATTCAAATATTCATCTTGTTTTTCTTTCTTTGAATAATGACTTTTGTAAGTAGCGCAAAAATAAATGTCCTTGGCGTAACGACAGATAAGAACTTTCTCAAACTGGGAGTATTTCAACGCAATTTTTGCAAATGTCTCTACAAGCTCACATTTTTTTTATGACATGATGATTATGATTCATATTTTAGGTTGTAAATTTCTTGCGTCATAATGTAAGGTATTTGTTTGAGAAAATTTATGAGGAGGAACTTTCGACAGGTCTTAGTGATACCCAATAACGCATTTCGGGAGCGATCACTAAAGATCGGTATTCCTACAACGCGTTCCATACATAAATGCTGGAACTTTGCCGACATATTGACGTCAAAATTATCATTCTCCCCTCCCTAATCAATCGATTTTCCGCTATAGAAATTTCGGCGCTCTACCCCTCGTATTGTTTTGCGTTTTACGGAATAGGGATGGTGATGTTTGCGGTGAGGAGATGGGTTGGCGTTGTTTGTCCGCGGGAAATTGAACGACGCGAAGATTGCCCCCTGTGGTTTATAGCATCCTGTCATAATAATGTCCTATTTCGCGATGGAGCTTCGACGTGTAGTACCGAAGTTAACACAAACATTGCGAGAAAAGTCACGGAACCAGAAGCCGTGTAACTTTCATTTCTGGATCACAGACATACATTGGCATCGTTAACATTTCGACTGCTAAGTTGATTTTGACATTGCGATATGTTTGAGCGTATAATAAATCTAGTATATTATTTTTATACTTTTTTATTTTTTTTGAATGTCTTAACTCATTAAGATCCATAATTAGGCTAGCAAAAAAACAGCAAAAAACCAATAATTAAAAAAGAACGAAAGCATGAAGAGACATTTCTGTCATAAAAAACACATGTATATAAAAATCAATTTTGCAACTAATTGTTATAAACAAATTATTAAATATTGACTATACAGGGAAACTAATTACACGAATCGATTCTACAAAAAAAACATTATAACTCTTCTCAATTATTATTTTTTATTAATCTTACTACAGATTTTAACCATAGACTGCAAGAAGTTTCATTACCTGATTCATAATATTTATTTTTTTTTTGCATAAACGAAAAATGATTTAAAAAAGGTTGTTCTTTTTTTTATAATTTTTTTCCGTGAAATTGATAGACACAATTAGTTTTTTTTTTAATTAATATTTAATAATTTGTTTATAACATTTTGTTTGAAAACTGATATTTCTTATGTGTTTGTCAGAAATGTTTTTTTCATCCTCCGATCTTATTTTTAATTGTTTTTTTTTTGCTACACTTGATACTCTAATTATAGTTTTTAATGGGTTAATATCGGGGCAAAAATCATCGGGGCAAAACGCGATGAGGAAACGGGCGAATGGAGAAAATTACACAACGCAGAATTACATCAATTATATAATAGTCCGGATATTATTAATGTCATAAAATCGCGTCGATTAAGATGGGCAGGTCACGCGGCGCGTATGGATGAGAATCGAATTGCATATAAAGTATTAATTGGTAAACCGGATGGGAAAAGACCATTGGGTAGACCAAGACGTAGATGGGAGGATAATATTAGAATGGACCTTAACGAAATGGGGTACGAGGGTCACAAATGGAGGGATCTTGCTCAGGGACGGGAACAGTGGCGAGGTTTGGTATTTGCGGCAATGAGCTTTCGAGTTCCTAACGCCTAATAATAATAATAATAATAATGGGTTAATATAATATATATTGTTTTTTAATATCTTAAATATATTTAATAAAATTATTTTTAATTGGATAAATAAAACCATAAATAAGTGACGGTACTTTTGCGAATATTTATGCGTTATCCATCATGGGTGACATGACAGTCAAATATTAACCTTTACAGGATGGAAAAGCAATATCAGTGACCCTGAAAACAGTGTCATATTTTGAGACGAGCAAAGAATGAAATAATAAATTATAACAAAACTTGTTCAGAGAAGCTCTAAAATTTGAAAAATAGGCTGCTACTCTCTAAATCGGAGTATAATTTTTCACAATTACACATTTAAAAAAAATTATTTTAATTATGTACATATCTTGATCCTGTACTGGAAATTATTGGAAAATTTTATTTGTTTACGATTCAACAAGCATTTTCCTGAAATATAGTAGGACATCTCTCGATACTTTTATTTCAATTTGATCTTGAAATTTTGATTGACATGGAGTATATTACAATACGAGTAAAATCTCATTATTCTCGAACAGCCGACGCGACTATAACGCGTATTTTACGAGGAATTCTCCAGTGTTCTCGAGAATGCCTGAGAATAGTCGACTTGAGAGACTGCCACCCGTGAATTCCATCAGTTAGACAATGTGTGTACACTGAATAATGCCTCGGACAATTTCCTCGACATCGAGGCGAGCGGCAGCGCTTTGTGCAGAGCGCAAACCCAAAAGCATATCTGAGTATTTCTGCCGTTTACACGCTCGCTCGCTCGCATTCGCGGATGTTTATCTGTGCAATCGCGGTCGATCGAAGCACAGTTGGTGTCTCGGCAGAAAGCTACATACAATATTTGCCCCAAAATCTCTACTTCTCTTCGCCGAAGAGGCACATGGAATCATCGTCGCGATCTTTGTTCTGAGGGAGCAAACGGGTCAAATAAATACGGGCAGCCAGTATAATCTTATTAACATCGTCTTGATGTTATTCTGGCCTCTATGTATAGAATCAGTGAAGCAGAAAGGAAAATCCGCAAATGCAAATTTTGCGTACGGTTAGTTAGTCTCACACAACATACTCAGTAATGTTAGAAAGGATATCGTGGTACTAATATGATTGAAATATTATGATTAATCATTTGGAACTGACGCCAAATCTGTAACACAATTATTGATACTGAGTCTAAGATTCATTAAATATATGTTTATGAAAAAGCATTAATTTCAAGGAACTAAAATGACATAACTCTGATAAAAAGGAATACTAAGTTTATTTTATAAGTTTATAAGAATAATCCAAGTTTGCAGAAGACGTAACATAAGGAAAATTGAATTTGTAAAATGACAATTGCTATAATAATACAATGTATTCAAGAATTAATATGAGTCATTGTAAATTTAAATATAATGTATTTTTTACCCGAGTATTACTTCACAGAAAAAAACCTAAATTATTTTTATTCATCAGAATCTTTGTTATTCGAACAAAATCTGACAATTTCAATGCATATTGAGTTCAATAGACCCACCGGCAGCTCCAGAAAAGTACAATTAAATGGATCAAACATCATAAATATGCTACATATTGTATTTTGGAAATGAATTTGTTCTTTGAGAAACATTTTTTGCTAGAATAAGAGCTGATATCAAAAAAAAATTTCGGTGTAACGTGCGAATTTTTGTATCTACATTGATTTAACTACATGGTAAAACGATTGTAGTTTACAATTTAATTGTTCCTGTATTTTTCGTTATGTGTTACACACTAAATTGCACGGATTTTAAAATTAGAAAAAAGCAAGCTTACTAATTAATGTTAAGCAAATATATTAATAGTTTTAATTTTATATATATATATAATTGAAAAAAGAAACATACGAAGAATTATTAACGTATGAAAAACAGAATACCGCAATTCTTCGTTATTTCATTTGCGGAAATCATGTGAACACGCTTTTTACGAGGAATTTGTAACGAATACGTTGTCGTAATTGGACATTCAAGAGGTTCGTACTTTTATTAAATTGCGCTTGACCGAGCCAATTGTCGATGCAATTGAATTCGCTGCCGGAGTGTCAATTTCGGCAAGCTGTCGAAATTGTGCGTCGAAAATATAGCCAGACGTTTTATTCGACACAAACTTTTCGCGTAATTTTTTTTCTTACATCAATACTGTTGTAATAAAATACGAAGTACGTAGTAAGTAATGTTGAGGATGTTTGTTGATTTGAATCGAAGGAAAATCCTACATGGAAAGAGCAATTTTGCTGAAGAATCTAAAAATTTAGCTAGATACAGATCTGGAAGTAATTGTGCTGGACCATTAAAATAATTTTATAATCTTAAGCATGATGAAATAATACTTCTATGTTTTGATAGTCTGACAATTAATTTTGTCGTTCTACCTAATTATTTGATGGTCCAGCAAAATTATTTTCAGATTTGTACGTGAAAGAGAAGACTTAAAAACAATAGGATTGCTGTAATTATTGCTCTCATAACATAAGAATATTCTATAGAAAATACTTCAAAATTTATAATGCAGATGTCAATTCTTTTATAATTATGCAAGTGTAAAGAAAATGCATTCTTGTATATACGAATGCAATTGCGATGGAAATTCGCACTGAGAGAAATAATTTTGTTATAAAAATAAATCAAGGGAAAGCAAATATGATATTTGTTTAAAAAAACGATCGATTTGTTACGATTGCAAATTAATTTGTCAATGTAACAAATAATCAATAGTATCGCTAGCAAATAAGAGGCTC
>NW_017305180.1:7524845-7543315 GCF_001594115.1 Trachymyrmex septentrionalis
CAATATTTGCTTGGTCGGTTTCCTACGACTTAAGATTTCACGATCATCTACGAATTCTATGTAAATGAACCTAAAGTCTATCCAAAAGGTTAGATTCTATATAGTTTGCTTCTGTTACTAATAATTGATTGGTATAGCAGCAATCACAACAACAAAATTTGCTGTCACATATTTACCGATCATCGATTAAAGGCATTGGTGGCTTGCTAAATTAACAAAAACCTTTCTCTCAGTGCGTGAAGGATGATAACGTATTTTCTCTTATTCTTCAAATGATTTCAGCAGTAGACACTTCTCTGTAATTAGTATTTAATAATAGAGAGAACAAAGTAAAAGAAAACAGATTGATTTTCTTGTTCAGATTTTATCACATAATTTCTGTGTACATACAAGCTCACTTAAAACACACGGCCATGTCTTTTATTCATTATATTGAAGGAAAGGAATAAAAACCTCTTGTCTTTGATGTCTTCTTTCTGGTTCAAAGAACTTTTTATTGTCCAACTTGATTTCGATCTGAAGTCGCCACTCGGCGTGTTTCTAATTAAAACAATTATAAAGACGAGGTTTGTACGGGCGTTCCGAGTCGACAGCGGGAAACGCAAACAAAAGATAATTGAGTGCAGGGTGAGCAAATTTAATTATAATCGACTGGTGCTCGTGAATATCGCATCGAGAAATCCAGAGACATCCATCGAATCTCGAACAGAATTTGCAAGACGAGTGTTTGGTAACCAGAGCTGCTACTTGCTTTGTAAAATTGTATGTCTTTGAGAGTTATTATCAGAAAGAGAGAGATTTAGTTTTATATCCAATTATTTTTCTTTCTCTCGCAGTGGTCATTCGTTTGCTGTTATTTCACATTCATTTGGTATCTCTGTTCTATGGGGATTACTTATTATTCAAAACACGTTCGATCACACGTATTGTGATTTAATTAGAAGTACAACATTCACATTAATGGTGAGATTATAGTTAGAAGTTAAGCGACAGAAAAAGGGCAGAAAAGTAAAGTATGGATGGCAAAAGTGCAACGCCATGCAATGGCCTGCGCCTTTATTCTTTTAAACTTCTAGTTTTTTGCTCGTTGAATTAATTCTTTGGTCTGTTCATCAAATCGTTGGTCTGTTTAAGGAATTACACAGGCATTTATATGCTTTTACTTTCCTTTTGCCAGCGGCTTGCGGGATCTGTAAGTAATTAGTCGTCTCTTTATAAGCAAGCTAATTACTTACAGAGCACCCGGTAGCCTCATAGCTCGTTTCCTTCCAAAGCTGTTTGTTTCTCGCCGAAACTTTCGAGATTGAATCTTAAATTGGATTGAGAAATCGGAGGAAGAGCTACCATCTTTTTGCCATTCGCCGACATCAACGTCGGTTTTCTAGCTTCTAATCAAAGTTAACCGATGCGCTCTTACTTCCCACGTAGATCGCAATTTAATTTTACGGGCTACTATTTACGGTGAACTTTTAAAACGGAACGGTATATTTGAGAGATATACTTGTGTAATGGAAATGGAAATGTTTCGAAAAAAGGAAGAAAACGCCTTTAATTATAACAAAAGAATTGTACCGATGGAGAAATTGACATTCATGAATAAGAACTATGAAACTCGTGAAAATATTTGACATGTATATAATATACGTATATAAAAGATTCAGTTATTCTATAGTTACGGACATTTCTATGGTTACAAGATTTTATGTTCGCGTTAAAATAATTAAACATTACAATTTGAAACATTCATTATTAACTTTTACCATTATTTCGTTTAACCATCCTCGTGTATTCATTATCTGTTACAAAATTGTAAAATGAGAAAATATGTTTGTTATTATTAAAAATATATATATTTCAATTACGGAATAAGCCAATTTAATTGCACATGCATTTATCTTTTCACGTCTACGTTAGCCGGATTATTGCAATTAAACTTGATGGCTGGCAATTCGCGATCGTGCTTACGCCGGAAATAAATATTAGGATCGAGATCGATTACATTGTCATGGGACGCGATGAAACAAAGTGCGAAATAGTTGCGTGTCACGCGCATTCATGATGTTCGCCACGTACAGCTGAAAATCGGTGACACCACCCACTCGCTCGCAGCACTCGCGACAAACGGAATTGCGAGCCTAATTTGCATACCAACGATTCTGCTGTGTCCGGAGACAAAATGAATAAAATTATTATTAATTCGCTGCGACGTGACACGAATCCATAGCCACGTGCGGGTACTCCGATATTAATCATCCGTCATCGTATGCGAAAAAAAAAAGGATTTAATTCCGTCGTATAACGCTCGCCGAACCGACGCGGGATAAACGAAAACGCGAGCTCCAACGAGCTGCCCGTATCGAATGTTACATGCGCCAAAAACGAAAATTAAAAAACGAGCGTTCTGTGTAATCGCTTTTTCCGATAGCCTTTGATGTGGCTCGCTCGTGTGCGACTGCCGATCACGTTTGCCTTTACCGATATTCCCTGATTGTTTTAATTCCATGAAACCGGTGAATGTCGCCGAACCGAAACGTTCATTATCCAACCCGCGTGACGCGTTCTGCTTCGTATTTTCTCGTCGTATTATTTTCTTCGTAAAAGCGACGATGGGAAGGTGGAAAATACAGGAGTTTGACAAAACAGTCCGACATGAAATATGGAATTGCATAAATACACGCAGAAATTGAATTGTTGTTGCAACTAGAATTGTTAAGGATTGATATTTTGACTTCAATCTCTCTTTCTTAAAAAATAAAACTGAAACACTTTTATCGACGTTTTTGAAAGATAATTAACAATGAATAAAGTCCGCGAGATAAATAACAATACGAAAACAAGTGATACGCTGTAAACTTTTCATTAATTTTCATGTGTATTTGTTTGTTTCAGGTAAGTGTTTGGAACTGATTTTTAAATCGTAATTACAAAAACTATTGGTAAGTCATTCGTATGCTATTCTTTCTGCTCCTTTTAAAGAGGTTCTCGCGTTTAATGAAATATAAGACAAATGTATAATATACATGTAATACAAAAGTTAATAATATCTAGAAAAAATTTTATTGACTCTTACCGTACCATTTTGAAGGTATTTAATTCTAAATTTATAGAGAATTTTACATTACAATTTGAAGTTATAATCCTATTTCTGTAGTTATTTTCTTTTAAATTGAGACACTTGTATAAGACTGCGTATAAGACAGCAATTTAAAAATCGTTATAATTCTAAAGTAAACACTTAAATTTGTTCTCGTAAAGTTTCATTTAAACTGACCGGTACAGATTTATAAAAAATTTATATCCCTTAATGAAAAAAGCTAGAATATGCATCACTGATGAGTATACATCGAATGAGCATCTTGCAACTTTTATTTTGTCATTTTGAAAATATTTAGTACATAAAATTAACAATAATTATTTATAATGAATATTATATAATTTTTTTATTCCATTATTTGAATTGTTTTACTTATTATTATAAATAAACTGTCTATTGACTAGGAAGTAACGCGAGAATCTTCTTAATCTCTAAACATAATACAGTAAGAATAAGTCTTAAGTAAGAAACCAACTAATCGTAATTGAGTATATTCCTCACATTCGACTGTGATTAGCTAATACCTTATGATTTAAAGCTTACTACACTTATGATGTTTCGGGACTTCCCCTACTATTTAAAACATAATCTATACATTTCGTTAAACATCAAGTGAGTTTCGAATCAGAGCCTGTATTCTTGAGAAATATCGCATACATGAAATGTACGAAAATGTAGTATACGTTACGTATATATAATAATAAATTTCTCTAGTTTTTTTGTACTTTTCAAGAATCAGACTGTAAGATTGAAATATGACAAAAACAACGAAAACGCGAAATGGCGACGCGTTGATCTTCATGCGACGTTTCTCGGCTATAAATGTTTGCTTTGGCGGAAACCGTTGGCTTTCCAAGCAGGTGAAATATTTGCCGGAGTCGCTGGACGACACGTGAAAATGCATTCTTGATCACCGCGTGAAAGTTTTCTCACGAATCTCTCTGCGCGTCTCTACGGTCACTGCAGAATTCCCCGGAAAGCATCCGGGCGGGATTTGCAGTCGATGGAAAACGGTCCTGCACTCGACGTGTGCGCCTCCTTAGTCAGGACTTTGTGCAAGCCGCGGAACAAGCAGTACCTCTCCTTCCGCGGACCATTTCGCCCCCCCGGAAACTTTGAAACCGCTTCTCTGCGGTTCTTTCTCTTTTCTCCCTTTCTTTCTTATCCACCTTTTTCCGCCTTTTTATCGTGTCTCCATCCTGGGAGCGTCGCCACTATCATTTGAGTGATCGGCCAACTTTTCAATCGTCCTTCCAGCCATGAATGGTGGCGGTTCGAGGTAGAACGGATGAGCTTCGCGCGGACGAGAGAAGTTTTAAATTTCTGCTGTCGCGATGCTTTTTTACGCCGCGAAACGTGCAGTGATTCTTTTGTGATCCGCGAAAATTTCTGCGTCACGTTTGCAAAACATGAATACGCGAGGGATTCGCGCGATCGATTGAACGTAACGTTGCCTGTATAAATATTACTCGCGGCTAGTAATAACTATTGCGATCGACTAACTCGCTTAACTCGAATGCAATTAAAATCCATTCGTGATCATATAAATGGAAAATATTTGGAAAAGCGCATTTTCTCTTGATGGCAATGTCCCAAATTGGAAAACATTTGCACTGCCGTCTGTGATCCGGTCTTTTGCCAGCTTTATCGCAGAGTACGATTTTAATTAAACGCTGTAAAATTGAAAACCGCCCGTCAGGCGAATAAAGGTAAGAATTATTTCGATATCGCGCCCTGTTTTGATTTGACACGTACCATATTTGGCAATGCTCAAATACCGATCGACGTTTAATCGTATTTAGTTCGGTCGGTACGAGATTTCGTTAAAAGATACGAAAATAAAGCGTTCGGAATTGCAAATCGTCTAGGTAAACACCCACGATGCTGCAGCGAAACAATAGCAACAGACAACAATTGAATTAATTTAACGGTACGGTACGATGGGGCTATCCATCGCTATCGATAGATTTCAGTCGCGGATTGTGTATTTCTAAGTATCACGATTGTTGTTTACATTCCAATGATGTTTTCTTTTGATAATTAAACGCTGTGAAATTGGTCGTTAAGCGAGCTCGATTTAAATAATCGTGTCATGCAATTGCATATAATTTTAGTTCAATTGCTTTGTCATAGGTAAAGCTTATTTTAATGTGCATGCAAAATATTTCTTAAATATCGAAAGTAAACATAAAATATCTACGCGAGAATGTAGACAAAAATGAGGGAGAAGAAGGCGAATATAAATAAAACATGTAACCGCGATAAACGTACCTTGATGTGGAAGCTTGGAAAATTGGTAGCGCGGCCCGTTTCGGGAGAGCAATTATAAGCCGCTGTTACAAAAGGGCTTATATGCCTTCGTCTTTCAGAATTGCGTACTCAGAGACTATTAAAACATGAAAGCACCCACGAAGAATACTTGTTCCTTGAGGAGAATTTATTCCTATTCAAAAGTGAACCAGTCTACGGCAACTGGCGGATCGTTTATTCTCATTATAAACGTTCTCGCGTGATTCTGAATTTTATTACCTCGTAATAATCAAAATTCTACAGTAATTCTGCGAGAAAAAAGTCGACGTTACTATTGCATGTTCTAACAATACATTCCAAGTATAAATTCATCTTTTGCAGACATCATAGACGTTAAAATGGAATTAATTTGGAATTAACTGATAATATATTTTGATCGTGCTCTTGATTATGCATATTGAAATTAAAATATTTAAAAACTCTCTTTAAGCAAAGGATATTTATATAAAATTAGACAAAAAATATATAAATATAGAATTAAGCAATAAAATTATTATTGTATTTTTTCATTACATAATAATTACATTAAATTATCTTTTCGTTACTTTACATATTGTAATAAACATGTTTTTCTATTATTTCTTCGGTTCTTCTATTTTATTTAACTATTCTTGATTTATCTATCGCAGACTTCGATCAAATATATTCACCATTTCGCCTTTTTCTCTTTCAATGAATTCAACTTTGAACATTATTTAATATCCATTAATGATCTTTACTCCTATCACAAACTTATCAAACAAAGACTTGTCTGTAGAACCTAACCTATGAAAAAAAAATATAATCTGGTAATTTGTACGAGGCTGCGACCAATGACCGTGCGCATAGATTCAGAAAGAGAGTACTCGTAAGCCGCTTCGTGAACCTTATTATGAGATTTACGACTGTGTGTGTCGCCCTTTAAAGGTACAGCTTTATCCAAGGGAGATCTGCCTTATTAAACTTTGCCGATGGTCGTTTTTAAACACGATCGAAGAAGCAGAGAGATATTATTTTACACTGATTAGAGCATCAATATTAACGAAGATAATCGCCTCGAAGAGCATTTTGATCAAAATTAGTGATCATATTTCTGTCTTTTCAAACACAGTATCGTCATCTAAATTGATTACGTTAATTATTTTTAAATCATATATACTTTTTTAGATAAATTATGTAACATGTAAGGAAGAGAAAGTCTTAATTTAGTTACACTACATTTTAATTATAGAATGAATCTTTCTAGTTGGCTCTCCTCTTTTCTCTTCTTTTATGGATACTTATATTTAGGGATCTAGACACTTATATTTTGGGACTATTCTTTTCTTTCCTCTCTGATTAATTTTCAATTTCAGAGATGTTTGAATTGCTGTAGTACAGTACATTTCATATTGATATGTTCAAACTATATATCCATTGTTATGACGATAAAGATTATTAGTTAAATTATCTAAATAAATTAGAATTAATTAATAAAATAAATAACGAATTTAAAAAAAAAATGATTAAAGTAGAGAGAATGCTTTATTTATATTTAAAGATACAAAAAAAACTGGCAGCTTTAAATATCGCTCGTGAAAGTTTATCATGAAATATCACATTTAGGTTCTCCTCATAGTTTGAATTGCACTTTAGAAAATTAGTTTGATAGAGTCAAATTACGCTTATGTCTCTTCTCTTCTCTTGTGTACTTAACGATTAACAAATTCAGAGTGCATTAACATAGTTATTATGCGTAACAAAATGCAATACAAAATATATGAGATTCAGGGAAAAATGAGACAGGCGAGGCGCAGGTGGTCGTCGCGACACTTCCGGCGATACGCCGTGAAAATCGCGTTACATCTTGCATGCATATACATGAAGGGAGGGAGTAGGCGGATAGGTACCAGCGTGGAACTAAGCTGCGAAACTAATAATTAAATTCCTTCCCTGCCGCGTGGACGAGAATGGGTAGCGTGTACAGTGCCGGAAGTTTGAGACTTTCCGATCTGGGATGCCTTCAATCCTTCCCGTCATTTGCATACGTAGAGAATGCGTTAGGAGAAGAAAAACTCTGTCACTAGCGATGATATTCTAACATTAAATTAGTCTACACTTGTCGGATGTTAGTATATCGAACAATATATATTGTATAAGACATCTATTTTTTACGTGTCTTATCATTTTTATATATTTATTTGCAACGTGTTGAAAGGTATTTAAGGCTTTAAGGGCTAATTTATATTATACTCTACTGTATTTTATCTATCTTAAAAAAAATTTTTTAACAGTAGATAATTGATTTGAATATGGCAATGTGAAATAACGCATAGCAATTTCTAAAGCTATTTTAAACTGAAAATTAAACAAGATAAGACGAAAATAATATTATATTTAAAAAAGTTGTTTGGAATAGAAGAAGTACAAAGTTTAAGAAAATCTACCACATAAAATATCAAGAATTTTTCTTTCCTATATATTAGGTTATATATTAGGCTATATTTATTTCTATATATTAAGATTTACTTAAGATGTATAATGTAAAATATAAAAATGTACGTAAATTCTACGTAAAAAAAATGTACAAACGCCCTGAAATGAAAATTATCCCATATCATACACACATATAATAATATTGACGTAACGGACTCTGGGCTCGCCCCGAGTGCGACGCTAAGTTCGTTGGAGTGAATTCCAAAATTTCAATGTTCACCGCCGATTCGAATTGCAAATGTGCGTCGCCCTGGGCCGGCCGCGTCACCAGGCGACGTCCGCATTTAAAAGCATTCGCCGAAGTTTCGTCATCGGGCTGGAAGATAAAATTTAACGAGCGACAAGAGGAGAGAAATAACTTTCGAAAGTGGCGCGAGAGCTGAGTTTCAACAATTTACATCGCAGTGTCAGAAAGATGTTCGTGATAGAATAATTGCCCCGTAATATAATTTATATCGCAGTGTGTAAAATAAAAGTTTCGTTTATTCATATCTATTATATCGTAATCTTGTCGAGATAAGTCTATCATTTTTAGAAACATTCTTTAAATAGTCAAATAATTACGCGCTAAATTGACATCCCTTATATTATATTATTAATTTGTATTATATCAAAGAAATTTGTTATCTTCCAAAAATTGCATCCAATTTTCCCGCACTCTTATTCGCTCTCTTGTTATGTTAATGCTATGACGTTACATGAGATCGAGGGACCAGTCATCCGTCTTTGTCCAAGAGACCTTCGGACAACGATGTATGGCACGCCGTATGGAATGCATGTGTCGACCACGTAAAGGATCGACTTGAAAGGTCGTGCAACGCATTCTTAGGGCGCTCACATGAAGTAACTGCGATTAAGTAATTTTGCCGTAAAGGAATAAATCTTTTAATTGAAACTACTAATTTAGAAGATATTTTCTCAAATAACACTTTTTGATATTATAATCAATTTGTACTTAATATAATTATAATCTTTTAATATATTAATCTATTACATTGACGTCTACAACATTAATACGAAAATGCATTTAAATGTAATAAGATATACAGGGTGTCTGTTAAGTAAGGTCGGAGCCGCATTGGGGGCGTAGAATGGGTCAAGGGGAACAAAAAAGTTTTATACCATTTTGTAATTTTCGCAATAATTAACAAGATATTAATTACTAAAAATGGCCGAATATTGGTCTTTAATACTTTTTTTCTCAAATACTATCAACTTTACAGAAAAATTATAAAAGACAAAAATTGTTTACTTTCATCTCATACAGTTCTGAGAATTTTTTCAGAATTTTTTAATACCGTATTTTCTCATGATAATAAAAATAAAAAAATGCAGTAAAAAGTCGATAAAAAAATTCTAAAAAAGTTCTTAGAGTTCTATGAGAAAAAAATAAACAATTTTTATCTCTTATATTTCTTTGTAAAATTGATAGTATTTGAGAAAAAAATTATATTATATTATATTCTCTCCGTTATATTATATTCTTTGTCGTGAATTTTAAAAGATTGTAAAATGTGTATTATATAATCTGACAGTAAGTATTACGTAAGAAAAAAGATAGTAGAACCGCGAAAATCTGATTTGTGATTGAGTTATGGGGATTACAAAAGGGCGATTATTCGAGAGATAAAGGTATTTCGAAGTTGTAACAGTCTTTCCGCCTCGTTGAAGTGGAACAAATCCTACGTGGAAGAATGCCATGAAGGGTTTCCCGCGAAATCTTTGGCTTTGTCATTATTCCACAAGATGAAAGAGAGAGGAAGTTATTCCATCGAGAATATTTATCAATAAACAAAATATCAAACAAACCGATGAAAAGACTAAAGTAGCAAAACTTTTAGAAAGTACAAATTACAATATAAGTAACACATATAATAAGCAAATATGCTTAACTAATTATAAAATTTCCATTTATAATCAAAATTTCCACACAAACAAAATCTGTTAAGCTAATAAATTTATTAAATTAATAAATTTTGAAAATGAAATCACAAAGAATTTATTGTATTCCTTGTCGAGTCAAGTGACCTAATTACAAAAATTATCGAACATTTATTAAAGTCTCGATTCACGTCACTCGTCGGTGTTCATTCACAACGCGCTGGCATTTAACTATCGCGACAGATCAGCCGTTAAATCGCTACTCCTACTAATGCAGTATTTATAATGGAGTCACGATTTATACTGGGCGTCCCATTTTTTCACATACTTTTTTAAACGATAAGTTTTTTGGTTCTATTTAAAATTGATATTTCCTTAATGAAAAAACCAAGAAGAATCATTGTCGGTTTTACCGTTTTCCAATTTTTAGCATCGTATATCTTTCTAACTAAAACTCAGATTAACTTTTAACGACCATCCTTCGTTACACTAACCGTCATCAAATCTGACAAGCACGGACAGTTAAAAAGATCTTATTTCTTCAAGTAGTGTTATTTTTATTGTATTTTTGACGTTAAATGAATTCATTTTATAAATGTATAATATAGAATTAAAAAAAACGTGATATTTTCACTTAAATCTTTATTTATCATTTTATTAAAAATTAGTCTTACATATATTATAGAAAGAATTTGCATTACTATTGTCTCGTTTATGTGAAACACGATGACAGTAGTTAAAAGTAAAAATTATACTGAAATAATTATACTTCAAATTAGCCAAAGAAAATAAAATTATACTTCAAATTAGCTAAAGAATGTAGCTTTAATAACTGTTTGAGATTTAATCAATACAAAAAACTATTCTAAAATTATCTCTATAAAATTTTTGGTAAATAATAGTTGTTTTCAGAGAAAGGAATTTAATATTACAAAATTTGTATTAAATTTAATATATTTCACATATCCTAAACGGTCAAATTTTTTGTTAATTTAATACAAGATAAATAGAAAGTAGTACAAATATTATGTAAAAAAAATTAACACAAAAGGTAATAATGACAATTTGTAAGCATTCATTAAAATTAACATTTATTTCTTCATTAAAATTTATAATATATAATATTAACACATTTTATTCATTTATCTTAAAATTTACGTTTCAAAAAACATTATTTTTCTGTTATTTATTCACTTACTCATGAATTGTGTTATTTTAACATTTAAGAAAAACGTTGAGTATCCACTAATTAATATAAAATATTCAAAAATACATTATTAACACTCGGATATATTAAAAATTTAACACAAAATTTTAACAATGACTTAAGTGGACCTAACACAAATATGAAATGTCTTTTACTATATAGAAAATAAGGAAACGCGGGATTGAGTTCTACAAATGAGAATACAAGGTTTGAGGACGAGCCGACCATAGATCGTTTGAAAGGTCGACTGTGTATGTGTGCGTGCGTGTGTGCGTGTGTGTGTGTGTCATGCCAAGCTGTAACGAGCTACCACCGAGGGTGGAGCGAGAATCAGCCTACTGGGGGCTTCACACAATAGTGGAACGAATATTCCCCACCGACTTTACATGAGGGACAGAAACCCCTCGAGGTAGCCCGGTGCATGCTTCTTTCCAACGGAAAGGGCGCTTTAGTGCTCGTCGATACGTCGGGAATGCTCGTTCGGTCGTTCCACGTTTTTAACGCGTGTTTCTCAATTATATTATACTCGCATCTCGTAGGTACGTAATACGACGCGTGGAAATTCAAGTGAAGATTCGTCGAATGATCAGTGCGAAAGAATAAGAGCGCAGTGAATCGAATCGTGCGAATAAGTGTTTCATTTACGAAGGATCCGATAGTCCGAGCATACGACGACTGTCGATCGACTAGTCTGTGAGAAATGAGAGGGGAAATGATCGCAACATGGACCTTCTCCAATTTTCCTGTTCCTCGATAACGGTAGCGATTCTAATTTCAATTTAGAATGTTCGACAGACGATTTACTTTCGTCGACGAAGGAGTTGATGGATATATTATAGAAACAGGAGTTTACGTATTAATAGAACAATAGCCGCCCACTCGATTTCGTGCACGCGAGCGTTCCTCTGAGAGAGTTCAGAAGCGGCGTTACGAGCGGCGCGAAGACTCGGAAGTGCAGGAGTTACGTTCCGCAATGTGGAGATGTGCGACACTTGCATGATGTATAACACGCTTTACGTAACGGAGAGTCCCTACCTCGTGGGAATTGCGTGTTACGTTGGCCGTTGCAATTGCGGCACGTATACGCATGCGGTATCTCCTCGCGAGCAAATCACGCCTCCGACTTCCCGTTTCATACGCGGATGGCAATGACATTTCGATATCGATATCGGCGGTCCCCGATGGCAATGCTTACGCGAGAAAACACCTGCGATTTCGGTAACGGCTTTACATATGCGGATTTTACTATGATATACGAGCCCTCCAAAGCCCGACATCTCTGCGACTGTCGCCCGATAGAAAAAGAATTACCGCGGTGCAACTGGCTGAAGATTACGGTGAACCAAACGACTTGAAATAAGATTGATCCTTTTACAATTGAGATATCCTATCGCGACAGTTAGTTTTGTTACACAGCGTGAAATTTTTTAAATAACAATAAATATTGACATCTCGTGTGGAAACATTTCTTGAAAATAATTGTTTCGCTTAATTCGTTTTGCTTACATCAACGAGCGAAACTAACGAAAGCTGATTTAATTGCTTTTAATTAAGAGGAGATCGGAACGCGAGAGAATATCGAGAGAAGTTGAAAAGTTCTCCCGAGGGGGATGCATGACTTTTTTACTCCCACAAATATCTTTTCTAAGTTCGGGGATGGTTTAATTTTCCTCAACGACCCGATCGTTGTGTCTCAATCACCTTGAAGGTAGAAAGTACCGTGAAATAAAATGAAGGTTGCACGACGTAGAGGCGGACGCCTTGTTTCGATCGCGACCTCCTTCCCCGTTCAATTATTCATTTTCGCAACTGCGACATTACTCCTTCGGGCGTAAACGTTTGGTAAGAGGAGCGCCACTTAATCGATCTCAGGAAAGCAGTAAAAACTATGTATTTCAGTTTACGTTAAGTTGGTTATTATGTTAACCAATTAAAATTAGCTCCTTATAAATTATTAATAATTTAATTCGTGAAATTTATTCGGATCGACTTTAAATCAATATCTACTACATTCCGCTACGATGTTGAACTCTAATAGTATTAATATCTTTTATCTTCTTGAAATCATTTTTCTCTAATCATAGCTACTGTGAAAATATTTATAACATAATGCACGTAAATTAAAATTAACGGCTTATATTAAAGATCAGATACGTTTTAATTATATGATGATAGATAAATGCAATTATATTTTTTTATTATCTAATTCCTTATTGAATTACCTTTTTAATTAATTTAAATTTACGTATAATATTAACCTTTTAATATTTTTAATAACTTAAATTTTTACGAATATGTATCATATTTTAGCATTATTACGTATTATTAAAATTATTATAAAAGTTATTAAATAATTAATACAACGTTGTTTAAAGAACATTATACATAATATTGTAATATATATGAAAGTATAAAATCCTAATTATTTATTTAATAACATGCAATAATGGTAAAATGAAATATAACACACTCATACATACAAACGTAAAAAAAACGTTATTATAAGTATTACTCTTGTCAGAACATGGAACTCATTTATTGGAAGATTTATTCTGGAATGATAAATCTATTTATCAGTAAAATCTAACGTAAGGCATCGATGCATTAATCTTCAACGCAATTAGAATTTCTCCGATTACAGTGACACGCCTATGAGGAATGTATTCACTGCAATGCGCATCGCGGACAATAGTGAAAGTGCAAATGGCTGAGCGAAAGACGCGGAAAAAAGGTGCATCAGAGTTAAGAGCTTTGTCACGCTTCATGGCCATAAATAATATGCGACTCGATCTTCTCTCTCTCTCTCTCTCTCTCTCTCTCTCTCTCTCGTGCTCTTTTCCTCAGTCTATAATAATTGATAAGTATCATCGCGGTTTTCGCGGTTTGTGTGAGAGAGGCGTCCGCTCGTTAAATACATCATTTAAAATTTCATGAGATCCGCTGCCCATAATCGTGCAAAATACGCCACGAATCGCTGCGTAACGAGACCGGCATCAACTATATATACGAGCAGATACCTCAGTTTATCGCAATATATAAAATATATAATGTAAAATTGTTGCGCGCGCGCGGAACTAAATTATGTTTCAACTCAACGACTCGTTAAGCATGAAGCGACTTAATTAATGTTTTAATATAAATATCGCAAACATTCCTGAAGAAAAAAATCGTATTTCGAAACCACGAAAGAAACTGTTGGCGGTTCTCGTAAACTGATGAGATGTGGCAACACGCATATCTCGAGATCCCGAATTACGGTCGAATTCGTAATTCTCGGCGTGCTTGTAACGCGGGCGAGAATTCTGGATGGCGAGCCAACCCGGTTGCTCGTTCTCGAACTGAAATCGGTCGATCAGTTCGGTAGATGCGACTAGTTCCGAGATGGACGATGCTAGTCGATACTAATTGCGTCTACTACTAAGCTGTACCACCATGCGATACCGTTTCCATCGGATTAACAGCGGAACTTCGAACCAGTCGATGTCGAAACCTAAGTAACGTAATTGGCAATTGTAAGTGGAAGCAAATGGGCAGCGATTTAGTTGGGAATTTACCCGGGTAGTTGCGTTTGCCTCGAATTTATATATTTAAAACACGGAATATACATATGCAATGATAAAATATTTTCGAATATACAAACACAATGATGAAACGTGGAACGTACAAAAATACAATGATAAAATATAAATAAAAATATTTTTAACAATGATATATTCATTGAGATGTGTAATACTAAAAGTCGTCGATGTGTTATTTCAATTATTATTTTATTTATAAAACAAAATACACACAATTACGATAAGTGATATTTAAATTATATTAAAAAATTATTTTACATATTTAAATATTCCACGTTTCAACTTTGAAGAGAAAAATCTTGGGTCCAACGGAATATCTTTGTTGAGAGAAAAAATTGTCCCATATAAGTGGTTCTTTGAGAAACCCCCGACTGTCGTGGGTGGAAATCGGCAGGCGTCTATGCTGACGCATAAGAAAGTCGTTTCGGAGCGGCGCGACGCGACGTACGGGACGCTGTTATGAGCTAGTGTGCGTTTAGGCTCTCACCGTAGTGAAGCAAGATCGGCAGCAAGTCTCGAGAGAGAGAGATAGGGAAGGGAGAAAAGTCCGGTAACTGTCATTCGAAGAACAACCGACGTGCCGTGAAGATCGTTGAATTATCGGCTTTTTCCGTCGTTTTCGGTCGAGTTATCACGAAAATCATGTGAAAGAGTGATCCAGTGTGAGAGAGAAGAAAAAACGATAATATTCTTCAGAATTGTTGAATGTGTGGCGTAGCAACACAAGTTTCCAAAGTGCACACACGACGATAAAGAATGCGGAATATTGTAGAATTCGAGTATGGTGCAACATTGTTTCAAAGTTGTTTCAAAAAGTGGTGCCTGTAATTGTCAAAAATCATGAAAGTGAAGTGGTTCGCGAAAATGGTCCGATTTTTAGCTTCGTGATTTAGAAACGATACCGAAAGTCGCGTCCGGCCATACCTTTTCCGGGTGTTTCTACTCTCGAATTGTATGCAACGCCGCTAATTTTCCTAAATGGCAGCGCAACGCGCTTTTAACTTGCGTTGAATTTGCGAGCGTACGTGCATTCGGGTTTTCGATGTGTCCGAGCGGAACACATTTTTCGACTCGACGCCGGAAGTATCGTCGTGCTCGCTTTGCAATTCGAATTTTGCGGTCGCGTTGTCGATTTGGCGATTGCGACATAATTGAAATCTTTTTCAAACGCATTTTTCGGTGAAAAAAAAGGGGAAAAAAGGGATATCTATACAGAGAGAGAGAGAGAGAGAGAGAGAGGGAAAGAGAAAATCGAAGGAAAGCATGATTTAAATTAATATTTGAATTATATACATATATAATAGAATATTGAATAGAGTGTAACGCAAATAAATTGAAATTTATACAACAAATCAAGCAATTTGCAAGGTATGCAAATAAAATGATTTAAATAACAAACTATATAAATCACGACACAATACAGTGATAATATAACATAAATATAAAGCAATACAGTATAATATAATATAAATATAGCGTAATGTAATAATATATAACATAGAATTTAAAAAGAATCGACATATCTGTATCATAATACGTGCAATATAAAAATAAGTGAATTTATTTAAATACTCAAATGGAAATAAAAACTAAAGCGCGCGGAATATATTCAAACTGCAAGGGAAATAGATATGCGATAAAATGACAGCAGCAGTGAGACGTGCTTCATGAATTAAACATCGATCACGATGAGAAAGAAGGCAGACAACGAAGAGGCGCGTTGTTTGACAGGAGTATTATCGACGATCTAGGATCATAGCTGCTTTTCTCCGATCGCGTGTCGTGTATCGATACATTGTGTTTCCCACGACCGACCGATCGTTTCTTGCAAAGGATCATTCGAAAGCACAAGAAGAGCCACGCCTCGGCAATTTTTAAAGTCGTACAATAACATGCTTTCTTACGCTCAGCAACTGAGCGTCTAAATACGACACCGAAAGGTATCTGAAAGATAATCTTGAGATTTGCTACGCGAATAGCTTTTAGCGAGAAGCTCGCGACTTCGTTCATTTAATTAATCGACCACTTGGATTAGGAATTAACGTGTACCTCGGTATATTCTGTCAATAAAATCTTGCCGCGCTACGTAGTTCGAGAAATTACGATATCTTATGTTTAATGCATACAATAATGGTTTCTCTACGCACAACATATTACCACACGGAACATAAATTTCACAATCGTTAAAAATGTTACCTCTCATTTCTCGCTGAAGCGAAAATAATTTTCTATCTTAACGTCCCAGTCGAGGGTTTTCGAAAATTTGAAAATGGAGCGAAACCAAGTGCGCAAGCAAATTGAATATCGGCACGTACGTCAAATATTTATTCGCCTTTCTGTTTGATCTCGTTGGTTTATGTCGCGAATGTTAAAAAAAATTTGCCTTCTCGCCAGAAGAGAGAGAGAGAGAGAGAGAGAGAGAAGACAAATCTGTTTCCTCCATCATTATTTATTCTTACCAACTATTGTCAAAAATCATAAAAATAAATTAATAAACTTCATAAATTACGAAAACTGGTTTGCAAAAAAAAAAGATTTTATCACTTTAATGTTTACATCAATAATTTCTATTTTAATATGTATCTTTATTTTTAAATAAGAGATGTACGATAAATATTTTAAAATGTAGTCTGCAGTTCGCTTAATCTTTTTTGAAAAACAATAGAAATTGGAAATAATCATTGAGATTTATAATCTTGCGGAAAGTTCGGCACGTATGTTTCAAACTTTTAGCAAGTTTATCCGAGAAGCTTATCATTCGATACGCTGACTGTATATTGCACATGGATACGGTCGATGCTTTTGGAAAACATTATACATCTGATTAGATGCATGCGCTTTGCTATGGTCAAAGAGAAACCAATCCAACTGCGCGTGTATGTTTCAAGTCCGAAATTATTAAGTAATGTTATCCCGTTTTATAGCTTCATGAAACTTTATACGGATATTACGTAACTCTTGGGCTTAAATAAATCTAAAAATACAACTTTAAATGTGAATTTTTTAATTGAAAAAAAAAAACAGCTATAAAAGAATAACTATTTTTTGTTGAAATTTTAACATTGAAAACTTTATAGAGAATATAAGCGATGAGAGACTTTCGACCAAAGGGGCTTCTCTGATGGAAACGTTAAAGGTTATTCAATCAATTCGATTAATTCGAGCATTCGTGCTTCCGACGGAAACGAATTCGTTATAGTACGGCCGACCGTGCGGAATTTGCGATAACCCTGAGATTATTCAAACGACAACGGGGCAACCGGGCGCGATAAAAATTCCTCGAAGAATCCCGTCCCAGACGCAGTTCACCACACAACCGTCGCCGTCCCTTTCCGTGTGGTTCACGTTCACGTGTGTGCGGCTTTGCGTGCCTACGGCGTGCACGTGGTGTTGACCCCATAAACAGGCTTGGCGACTAAAAATACCCGCCACGTCGGGGCGAACCAGTTCGTCGGAGAAAGAAAAACGAACGATGGATGGAAAAGAAGTCCGAATGCGAACGCACACGAGCGAAACGCGACGGAGTCGAGGACGAGAGGAGGACATTGGAAAGTTCAATGTCGCATGACACTTCTGCCGTTGGCTAATCAGATATATATATATATATACCCAAATAGACGAAGCAGTGCGTTTAGAAGGAAGACTGTTCTGCGTGGTTCGCGATAATACGATTTGTAGAAAGCCATGTGATTGACGGCAGGTCTGACCGCGATCGGTTAACAGGGTTACCCATAATGTTTTATATTATTAGGAACATCAGTTGTGGTTTCTTGATTGCTTGAGAATGTCGTGATCATTACTTAAAAAGTTCATGACTATAACAGATTGATGTAGAATTACATCAATTTACCGCTGCTGGTAGTAACAGTTTTAATATTACGATTTATGAGAAATATCGAAAGATTTTCTATATTGTTAATTGATTAAAATGTATATATATATATAT
>NW_017305180.1:7543415-7583126 GCF_001594115.1 Trachymyrmex septentrionalis
AGATTACGTAGATTTTTATTTTATTTTAAAATAAAAATATATTTTTATTTTAAAATAAAATAAAAATCTACGTAATCTAGAAGAATAAAATTTTATTACATATTGCATTTTCAAAATTTATTTTCCAATAAGCGGTTTTGTGTCTTTTTTTAAATTAGTAATACTCATTGTTTTTATGAAAGAAAAATCAATTCTAAAAAAATCGATCCAAGAGTCTATACATCACAGATGGTCAGCAAGTTAGAAGCACTTTGTATATACCTAGAAAATATCTGCTGTTGACATATAGTAGGAGATTCATAAGATAAATGCAACAGCAGGGTTAATGGCAGTACGACCTATAAGAGTTTTCTCTGCAAAATTTCAGCAGACGTCGTATAATGATCGCTTGAAGAATGGTCATTATACAGCGTGCTCTACGATAGAAAGTTGCCAGGTATAAAGGCGAGCGTGTCGATTTTTAAAGGAACGGCATCAATTATCCAGTGCGCGGTTGACGGGTCTGATTACAACAATAAAAAGGAAAGGTGAAAGCACGAGGTGTTACGGCTAATAAGGGATTAACGTGCCGGGTGCGCGAATACGATCGACCCGATCGATTGACTCGATCATAATCTTCCAGGAAGGAAGATCCTGTCTAGACGTTGAGGGTTATCAACCGATGTTGTACTAACGCCTGATTATAAACGAGTATTTAAGTGGTACGTCCGTAATTATTAGCGGTTTGAACGTGACGCGAAAGTGGCTTGTAGTGCATCTGTGTGACTTTACGTGACGAGAAACCGAAGAAACATGACGCGGAACCGGCAGCAGATCTTTCCGCTGCGACCCTTCGCAACCCTGGGACGGCGGATCCTGCGGAACAAGCTGTACAGAAGGTACGTCGGGCGACGTAGGGTCTCTCATTGTGTAACGGTTATGTACGTAAAAAGGGCGGATTATGTCACCGTGATCGTGTTCGAGTATACGATAAGATCGAATTGCCGACTGCGTCGGGAATTTTTACACTTAATCGCGACAAATTTTCATTTCATTCGTATGGACTTCTATTATATTTTATATACATGCTCTAAAATTATATTTTATACAATATTATTTGGGGAAATGTTAATAACCTTTCTAGAGGATAGGGATCCAGTTTTTAAATCTTACAAGTTTTCTTTGAGCAAAACTTATTAATTCTTTATTTGATTATACTTCTTACCTTGAAATGTGTGTGACAGAGTTGTAGAATCATTACAATGGTTTTTCCCTCCTGTAAAGGTTAATGATAATATCATATATTGGAACATTATGTTAGAGTATAATTATACTATGATTACTTTATCTAGGAAAATAAAAAAATTTTGAACTCGTTGCTGGTACAAGTTATAATATTACTGTTTCGTGAGTGACAACTTTCACGCGAAGTCAGTTAAGATGCAGAATGACATTTGAAGAAAAGCGTGCGTCTGTAAATGTGTACGCGTAAGCGAAGAATATATATATAATTATACTTTCTTCCTTGATTAATCAATTATGTGTTTTCTATTAGGCCACCGCGAGATAAAGCGTACATGAAAGTTTATTAGTATTAGTTTTAATATATTAATTTATCGCGAGACTGTTCTTCACAAAATAACATGTAATTAGATAGGGGATAGTTGGTATAGCATAATGTTTGATAATAAGTGCTTTCTCTCTCCCAAGATTCCTTATCTAAACATACCTAATTAAATGGAGTCGCTATTGCACTTTGTATATATATGATATACAGTTTAAAATTATGTTTGTCATAAATGTTTCGAGACTCTGTTATTTCATTTAAAGTAATGAAAATAGGAAAAAGTGAAAGCGATTAAGGTATTAAATGTATTGCTCAATGAGCTTAATTTCAAACATGAAAAACTTGAGTGTCTGTCACAAATCAATGAATAATTTTGTTTCTATTATAAATAAAGTTTAGATTATTTTTTATCTGAGTCTTCTTAATATTTTTGAAATTTATACAATTACATTAGAAATTTGTTGATAAGAAATCGTAGTGGATGAACACAAATTTTAGATGAACTTGTCTGATAAGATTTTGTCAGCATGCATACATGACTGTTAAATTTTTAAATTTACAAATATAGAAAGTTTCTTTAAATGAGGCTCACTTTTAACAAAAGCACTCGGAAGCTAATTAAATCCAAAGTTACCTCGGTAAATAGAGATCGACCCTGTTCCGACGTGCAACTGTCGCGCTTATTATTGATATTCCGGGAGAAAATCGGCGTCTAATGGTGCCCCTTACACGCGGAGAACCATTTAACCCGGATTCTCCGGCTATCGCCGGCGGGTTCACAGCGCAGAATAACCGCGCCAACGCGGGCGGAGGCTCTCTTTCACTTTGCGAAATTCTCGGCACGCGATTCGGATTGACGCGCGCACGAAAACCAAATGCGACCAGAATTTTAATCGGCAACAACGGTATATGCCGTAATATACATTATAATATGGTCAAATCGTGTTCGACTAAATTCTTTCTTTTTTTTTTTGCATATTGCATGACCGATAACAATATCGATTTAGCCCACGTGTGTACTTTAATTTTTGTTACTTCGCGAGAAACGTCGAGTCCAGTTGGCAGGATTACGATGATTAATTGAGGCAATTATTGTGAGTTGCAAACTTTGGTTGTATATCCATTTGTTACGTATTTGTTACGATACAATTTGCGATGAACAAAATATGCATTGTGACTGGGGTAAGCATCAAAGCGAGGCAAACCACAAAGTCAGTTTTTTTTATTCCTGCATTCTCTGAACTGATACACATTTGAGGTGAAACAAACATATATTTGTTTCACTTCAACTTATTGCACCGTGTGCACTAGTTCACAGAGTTCTGAAATAAAAAAACAGACCTCTCGTATCTAAATATGCATTTTTAGCTAAATATGAATTTTGCTCTCTATGGCAGAGATTGCATAAATTATAGTAGGGTGGACCGAGGCAAATCAGATCACAAAGCTAATCGGATCAATATAAATTTTGAGACTGTTAGTCAACGTGTGGCGTTAATTTTGTTATTTTTCGTTTCAAACGAGCTGTTTTATCGTGCTATTTACTTCCGCCCGCTTCCTCTTGCATCAGAAAACAATAAACAACAGTTCTATATTGATGTGATTCAATATCAGTCGACGATATAAGCGCAGAGATCGTGAGTGCAGAAAGAGTGTTTTCTCTTACATAAAATCACGATTTCAAAAAATCGAACTTTGTAACTTTATAACGAAAAGGTTTATTTGAAACTTTAAACAGATTAAAATAATTTTCGCAGTGCCATTTTGTTCCGTATAGTTTACGAAATCAGTCTAGTAAATTCATTGATTTATTTCGCCCCTCAATGTTTGGAATAAGTCTCTCTCCTTAATTTTTTTGTTGTGTAATAAGAAATACTATATTTATGTATATATATTATTTTATGAAACCTCTAAGTCAAAGTTGTAAATATTAAAAATTTATAATCTGTAAAACTTAATAAAAATTTGTTTTTTATTCCTTTCTTACTAATAAATAAAAATTGATCTGATCTGCCTCGGTGTATATACATACTTAATGTATCTTATTTTTTAAATCGTGAAAAGATTTTAGAGAAATATGCAATTTCACGTTGCGTTCTGTTAATTATATGTATAAAAGCGCCATTGATTTTTCGCTGCCTTTTTAGCCCGGTGTTTCGTCTATATTATACATATGTTAGGCTTGATGACTCATTTTAGGGAGCAGCCGAGAATGTAACACGATTGGCCCGGCACGAATACGCGCGAAACACGTGTGTAAATATACATGCGATAAGTTCGAGGACATTAAAAGAGGGGGTGGACAAAGGACGTGGAGAGAAGCGAGTAGAGGAAGGATTAACAGGCGTTATCCGGCCGGAACGAAATGGCAATGTAATTGTGACGGACGGGCCGCCAGGCGGTTCTATCAGTGTGCTCGTCCAAATAGCAAATAGAGAGAAAGGAAGAGAGATGAAGATATATACATATATATACATACATACATACATACATACATACATATATATATATACATATATATAGATATATATATGTACAGAGTTCAAATTACAACGCTGGCTACCACCTGGGCTTTATGCTTGTTTTACTCGATTCAACTCCTCACTGCATTCTACGCGCGTCTCTGCTCCAGAGATCACATGAATGCTCTATATACTGACAATACCATTGACCTACGATCACTTCATTAAGCGCTAATTGCTTCCGTAACTTCTGCATGAAGTACGCGTCCCAATTAACGATAAATCAATGCTTCCACGACTAGTCAAACTAATTTTTCCTTTAGATACTTTGTGACTTATCGGTTATATAAAATTGCAACACGTTAAGTTGATTTTATGGAATAAGACAATTATATACTGTGTGTTTAATTTAATTACACATGTATCTATTTTATTTGAATTATATTTGCCTTTATACACATCTTTTTACATATATTACACAAAACTTAAAATTATTCCGATATTAAATTTGCTTTAGATAGTTCTAATCTGTAGAACAAAATTTGAAAAGAAAAATAGAATTCAGAAAATAAATTTTTATTTTATTAATGAATTTTATGCATATATATATATATTTATATATTCGAATACACGATGTATAAAATTAACATTTTATTTAAACGTTTATCTTCTGTTTTACATGAAGAAGCATAGAATATCAATTAAATTTCAATTAAATTTAACAATTATGAAAATGGTGAATAATTACATGGTGTTATTATATTTTAATCAATTTATATTTTAGTTTATTATGTTTCAATTGTATTTTGCAAATAAATTTTATAATACGTATTATTAAATGAACACATCCTATATAAGGATTTTTTTTTTTAAAATAAAACGATATTGTTTTATAGAAAATTATGTTTATGATTTTCAATTTCTCACAACTAATAAAATAATATTTCGGCAACGCTTATATGGCGGATTGATAGTTTCGAAATGAGATTAGTGTCTTCAAACAGACGATTGTTTTCTTAAAATAGACTAGTTGACCCAGGTCAAAGCAAAAAAGAATTGCCTCTAACCACAAGACAAAAGACACGAGAAAACCTCAGGCCTTAATCTGGCTTTAGGTCATGGCCATGATTTTACGAGGCCCGAGTCACTGTTCCATACGAATAAGCTTCGACCTACTCGCTTTTATGACCTCAATTGGGGAAGAGAAAATTGATTGCGCTTCGCTCATTTCTTAATGAATTCATTAAAAGAATGCTATCTAATAATTTGATTTAATTTCTAATAATAATAAAAAATATAGGATCGTAAAAAGGTAAAAATATTATATATAATGAATAAAATATTTTAATTGGAAAAAGAGATCTACGTAGGAAAATGCCGGGATAAATTAAAATTCAATGTTTTAGAGCGATTATATATATATATATGTATATATGTGTGTATGTACATTTATTTTATAAATTTTTCTTTCGAAAATTTTTATATAAAATTAATATGTAATATGCACACAGAAAAATCATTTTATTGCTGAGAAAATTACTCAATTAATTTTCTTTCTCTGAAATACTTAATGGATTTCTTTAACAAAAAAGTATTTTCTTGATGATAATCCTAAAATATACACATTTTAGAAAGATTTATTATTATGTACTCAAAACAAGAATTTATTTTCCTTGGAAGAATAAAATTAATCGAAGAAGTGATGTTATGTAAATAAGCAAATCGAATTTGTTTTAATTTAATAATCTTGATTGAAGTATTAAACTTACTAGGATTCAAAAATGTTTTGAGTAAATTTGATGCTTTTGATGAACTTATCACAGTTTTATGAATATATGAACTCTTGAATTATTTAAAACAAGTTACCACTTGCGTATTTTTCTGTTTGTGGATGCCAGTGATTGTTCGAACAAAAATTGAAAATGTTACAGAGATTCTCTTATGGACCGCTGTAAAACGTGCTCTCTTCATTAAATCCTTTCTAAAGTCATTCTCTCAAAGCGCCATTTCCACAGTGTAACAAAGACTTTAATGCTACGAGCAGGAGATCTAACGTAATTTATGTACAGACATGAGCAATCCCTACCAGAACAACCTTGAAGCTATAACGATCATGCTCGGAGATATTTCGTTGCGAAAGTTCGATACACGACCCGCGAAATCCCATTAAAGTCCTGAAACTTCGTTGCTTCGTGTGCTTTCGTTTCCGCTTCTGTTACGCGTATCACGAATGACAAGCTTTCGCATAGAAGGATCATTCTTCCGATCATTTCTTTCTGGGTTCTCTTGCATAATATTCAGATCGAAGTAAAAGGACTTTTTGCAATATTTACAGTCCTTCGAAATTTTAATTTGCAGCACAATTCCCTAGAATCCTTTTCTCATACCGAAAGACAGATAAGATGATTGAACAAAATCTATATAAAAGATACATATTTTCATTTAAAATTAAATTAAAATTAAATTATCCTTTTTTGCTGAAATAGAGAACGAACGAATTATTATGAATAAATGGCGAAAAGAGACAGAGATGAGTAGAGTAATATATTTTTTATGGACTTTTTCTTTGGGTAGTATTTCCGTCGGAAATGATCCGATTTATCCGCATGTCTCTCGCTTCGCGCGCCCTCATAAAACGCACGTGGCTCACGTGCTGCTTATCGGCGCTTCCCCTCGCCCTGAGGGTGAACAATTCCGTGTCAGCACAGGAAGGAACACGTGGTACTCCAAACCTTGAAATTACCCAGGCGGGTCCCCGCGGGGCGCAGTCGTTTCAAGGACTCCTTCCCGCGCGCCCGGTCGCGCAATGTCCTTATTAAGGAGCAGGGTCGAATGCCACTCCTTGCTGAACACGACCGTGACTTCGGTCTCGCGTTACTTCAACTCAGCTTTTCGGGTCAAGACCGTACGAGCTTATCCGCCTCATCGCGACCGGCATTAAGTTACGCCCGTGTTATTAAACAACGGCTGACATCCTCTATCGATTTCTCGTGAACAATAGTGCCCTCCCTTCCGAGGGAAATTTGTTACCGTCAATTATTGAATTACTTTATGTATAGACGAGTACAAGAGAAAATATATTAAGAGCAACTAAAATATCCATTGGTGTATCAAATAAAATATATATTAAAATTTTATTTTCAAATAAAATACTAAAATAACTAAAAATTATTGTGTACTAATTTTCAATGTATTTTGTTTTATTTTCTAAAGCTTTCGCAATGCTTCAAACATATTTTTAACAAAATTTTAAAAAAGAAAGGGTATTTGTAGTTATAAAAGAAAATAGAAAAGCATGATAAATAAACGTTTATCGTACCATTCTTCGTTTCTCTTTGTATTTATGTGCTTCGTGTAAAGTAACTACCTCCGGATGTACTATATAAGTATTACTGGATCGATTCTCGTCCTTGGAAGTCTCTTGAAGCATCTTACGGAAGAGGATATCGAGTTGTGAAAGATTCATATCTTCACGATACAGATCCTATTGTCTCCAGAGAACGTGCTATTGGCACAACTCTCGACTGAATCATCCGCTTCCATCAGCATATTCCTCAGGGATACTAAGATTCTAAGGTAGGCCAAGCACGAGAAGTTTCCGATCTCCGGCCTCGATAAACTCGAGTAACATGCTTGTCGAATAAAATAATATATTGGAATCATTTTACATGAAAAGTGAATTTGATTTCATTTGATTTAGAGAAAATAATTTCGCTTTATTTTTGACCTGGAATGAAATATGCCAAGCCAACTGGAAATATCTCTAGTGTGAAGTTAATAATTTTGCATTTGTCGCGAAGAAAAAATATAAATAATTATAGGTAAACTATAAACCACATGAAGAAAGATGTTTCAAATCAGTAACACGAGAGAGCGACGACTAAAAGTATAATATAATTACGTCAAGATATTGTTGTCGAGTGCGCTTTTCAAAACATTACAATTGCAAACTGCAACCACGATACGATAATAGAGTACTTATCTGCTACGGACGATACAATTCTGTCTTATCTGATGGAAGCCTTTATTTCCACGCTTTGTAACGGTCCACGTGTTGCAACAGTTGCCGATAAGTATTCATAAAATCGCGATGTCGGCGGATGCTGCGGAAGGCAGCAGCGAGCTTGTTCCTATATCGAAACGCAGAGAGCGCAGGGGATGCTACTATATATACATATTCGTGTGGGGGTGTCGGGTATGCGCGCGCGTTTCTTTGCAAGTAGGTCAATCGAAGAAGCGATACATCGGGAGTTTCCATTTTCACGAAACTGGTTTTGATTACACTCGCTGCCACAATTAGCGGCGACACAAACAATTTCTACAATTGAAAAAAAAAAAAAATTAATCCTGAAGTACATACATACGATATGTACTCTCCATATATACTCTCTCGATTGACCGACCTCTGATGCTTTTAATCAAACGAAAGTTTTGCTATTAAGAAGCCGCTAATGACGATGCAGATAATGTGCGCTATACACACACCGTGGGGAGTTCCATTTCTCATACATTATTTTTCAACAAGTTCTTTGATCAATTCGAGGTCGATTTTTCATTAGCTAATGTCAAGGGAGATCGCCATTTACCGTAGTTTTTATCATCATATCTTTATAATTAAGTTTTTTTTTTGATCCAATTAAAATTCTATCAAAGGAATTCTATTTAAAATTCATAGGCAATTTATAGGTCATTTCTAAGCAGAATCGTAAGGCTCGTAACTTGTTCTCGTAAGATTTGTAAAAACTGGGATTGGAATGTTTTCTTTATATGCAGTATCTCTTTACAAACAGCTTTTTGCTATTCACAAAATTTATGAGAATTTATGAGAAATTGTAGATATTTACGAATGATCGTACGTTTTACGATATGCGTAGAATTATATATACAACTCCAGTCATAAATCCTTATAAGTCTTAAAAAAATAAGTTACGAGCCTTACGATTCTGTTTAGTATTGACCTATTTTTGGTAATATATTTTTTTTCTAAAGTGTATAGTATGATTAGTTTAATAATCTAGCTTGTATAAAAACTTTTTTCAATCTCTTACAATTAAAAAAGTGCATCCGTTAAGAAGAAACGGACTCTAAATTGATTAAGGTTATCGTTATAATAAAAATACACCATAATTTGCAACTACATTTATAACAATAGTGTTTATAAATAATACTTAACTTTCATATAATATTTTTATCTAATTTATTTATCAAGTGATTAATTATTTAAAAAATTAGACATATATTTCCTTTGTATATTTTATTAGTCTATTTTTTCTGTCATTCGAGTGAAATTAGAATTAAAATCCTGTTTCCGGTCGCATATTTTTATTCTTATAGGATTGCATCTTGAATATAAGCTACTACTGAGAAAATTAAGAAGACTGATGCAATTATTTCACGAAAACGTCGTCTTTAAAGGCATTATTTATGTTTCATAAGACTGTCTCGCTTTAACCACACAAACCAATGACGGGTATTAATTGCCGCTTCTCCAAGTCGCCTCTGTTGAATCTGAAGGAAAAAGTAAAAGGGAGATGAGACATAACTCTTTAGCCGAGAAACGCGTAATTAAATCGTTCCTCGATGCTCTGAGGTTTTAATCGTGAAATGTAATTTTTCAACGCTTCTCTTACGAGGGATCGAGCTCACTGGCTTTTTAATTCCTTCGATGTTTCTTCTTTGTTAGCATTCGGAGATAAAAATTTTGTCAGATGGTTGCAACACTTCGATGCGCTCTTCTAATTTGTTGCTTTTACACGCGCGCTTTGTGCTCACGACTTCTTTTTCTTCTGCTCAAATAGCTAGGAATATCGAGAGTTCTTCTGCTTTCAGACATTTTGCCCATTAGGAGAAATTTCTTTTTCAGTTTATTTAAAATATTTGCTTCGTTCAAGTGAATATCCTATTTTGCCCAATCTAACAATCAAGAACTTGCATATTTTTCGCGTGAGTTTTTTTTTCTCCTACATTACGTGGCCTAGTATGTTTAAATTATGATAATTGAACTTTCTTATGAATTGCTAATTATCGATTTCGCAGAAATTATTTCGTACTTTTTCTTCTCTGTACCATCCCTACTATTTTCTCATAATTCAGTATTCTGTATTTTACTATATTTTTTAAATATTCCTAATTTTTATTCGCATTCTACAATATTCTCTCATTGCTATTCTGCTTTCTATATACATTTCACTTCGATCTTCCTGCCACATCTATTTATCCTGCACGCTCTCTTTTTGTATCCCGTTTCTTTTTATAGCTAAGGAAAATCTTTCTCCCCATATATACTCTAAGGAACTTTATTCCAGGGTGGGATAAATTTACCACAGCTATCTTTATCCACATCTATTTCTGCATTATTCTTTATTTTTTTTTTTATGCGCGAGCAACGATTTTCGCTGATATGTTTAGATATCGGCCCTGAGAGTGGCCGTGCGAAAAAGGCTGAAAGTTTAGCGGGTTGCCCTAGTTTTCCAAAAGAGCGGCGATCGCAGTGGCGGTGGTAACGGCGGCGGCAACGGCGGCGGCAACGGTGGTGGTGGTGATGGTGGTGCTACGAGGCGGTGGTGAAAAGAGGGTTGCGACGCAGGGTTACAGCGCGCGCCAGAGAGAGTCAGCTTATTTCTATCGATCCTGACGATAGTAGTTCGCAGTGGCCGCCTCGGCGGCGCGGCGCATGGCGACACGATACGGCGCGGCGGCGACTACCTATGCTCCACGGCCTTTAATCCGTCGCGACGCCCCCAACCGACGTCGGGACGTCGCCGTTGGTTCGTGATCGAAAGAGAGCACGGAGAGAGAGAGAACCAGCAACAACGTCGCGCCAGCTGGTCCAAGGGATCGCGCATCATTTCGCCCTCTCTCTGCATCCCTTTCTGCATCCCTCTCTTTCTCTCTCTCTCTCTCTCTCTCTCTCTCTCTCTCTCTCTCTCTCTAGTTCTCTCTTTCTTTCTTCCTCTTCGTCCACCACCGCTCTCTTCCTGCATTCGTTATCGATCAACCTGCATGATCGACCACAATCATGTGTACTCGCCGTCCGGATGTTCGCCGATACGCGCTAACCATCGACAAGGGTGCACCGTGTAACGAGAAACCACTCCTTGGTGACAACTCGTCCTTCCGCAGCGGAACCGCAGTGGCGTTACGTCATTGTTCCATTTATTCCGCGCTGCGAAGGAAACAGGTGCGGGTTTTACAACACGACACGTCTTCAAGTGTTCGCGAGTGCGAATAGATTGAAAATCAGCGCAACCATCTGTTCTTTCGTTCAGACAAATTGTGCTGTCCGCTGCGATGAGAAGATGAATAATCGAACATGGTGAATGAGAAATTTACCGCGCGCTTGTTTATTAGCGAAATCGAGTGCTTTATTGACGTGGACGCATCGTAAGACGAGAGATGCACGAGACGTGCTTATCTTCGCTGATGTTTGTCTCGATGATGAAATGGGAAGAGTGGAGTGTCCTAGGAACGGGGGATGCGGTTCAAATGGTATGAGAGAGTATACGGTACCGTTATTGTACATATTGCATTAGACGGAATTGTGCGTTACTCTTAAAGTGGGAAAAAAACGAAAGACGGTTTAAGAGTTGACAGTAAATAGTAATTTGTGCGATTGCTGCACAATCTTTCGAAGAGTAAACGAAACGGCAAGTAGATGAAGGAGATATGCGTACTTAAATTTATAATAAATGTACCAGTTATATACGTTTCAGAACTGCAAAACCAGACCAGTAATTAGCTTGAATTCAATGAAAGAATTCTTAATAAATTTATGAATTAATCGTTTTTCAGGCATCTTTAGCTTTCTATTTTGCAATCTAAATTCTTTGCAGGATTGCAAAAATATAGAATCTTCGATATCTCGACAGTTCGAAGCACTGATAATTTATATGTAACTTTCATATGGATTAGTTTCGTTTATATTTTCGATACTGATCAGCATTAGTTTTGAATACATGTTCACGGCCGTGTATGTGAAGACTCGATGAAGCGTATATTGAATGGCAACTCTGATTTGAACATCCGCTTTAAATATAGATATTCAATCCGAAGTTATCTATAACATTGATATTTAATTCTTACAAGTTCACGTGATGATTTTTCGCGTTCTGTTCTTTATTAAACGATGAGTCCTTCGTATTTGGATTAATTTTTATCACTTCTACAAATGTACAAAAATTATTAAACTGTACTTACATATACTTCAACATCTTTAGAAAGTATTTGTAAGATTATGTTGAAAAATGGAATAAAAAACATTATTTAGTAAAATGTTCCTAGTATTTTAAAGAAAAGAAATGCATAGAACGCACGAATGATCCAATCGTACAATCATAAGTTAATTATCTTTGTAATAACTTTAATTATCTTTATAATTCTCTCTCTCTATGATATGTTTAATACTCGTTTCTATCAATATAGAATAATTTTAATTTTACTTTAACTTACTTTTTATCTTTTTCTAGTTCTAAAAATTAGGAAAGGATAAATAGAAAGTTAAACCGAGATTAATCTACATTGTTAGAAATGGACATAAATCCATACGAAGGATTTATAAAATGGTAAGCTGAATATCTTTCGAAAACAATTTGTTTAGTAGATTATTCTCGTACTTCAATCTCAAAGTTTTTATTTGTCTTTACAAGTTATATCAGCTATTTCTATCTCGACGTATATTTTTATAAATAATTTTTACGCCTATCCGTATAACATATTATTATGACATATCTATTATAGATATTTACGATAAAACAGTACTTGACGATATTATATCATCGATCGTATTAATATTAAATCGATATAATATTAACTCATCGAACATTAGATAATATTACTGCGTTACAAGACGAACCAGTCAGATTCTTTAACTGCAGAAACGTCTCAAGTTGTCTCATTACCATGATTTATCGTCGTAAAGTATTTATGAGCGCAGGATATATATATATATATATATATATATACTTCGCTTTTAGGTATTGCGCAATATCGCGATACTGGAAAATCCGTTTCCTGCAACGACACACCCGTCTCGCGAAAGGGGGTCGGCACGCGTTGCAAGTAATGCGAATACGTATAATTAAAGCCTCGAATCGAGAGCACATGATAATCCGTAATACGTGCACGTATCCGTGCCGCGATGCCACATGACTAGTTAGTGACACGCGTCAACGTCAATGCGCGTGTCAGACTGGCGGAAACATATGCTGCAAACCTCTACGCACATCCGGCGCGCACTTTCCACCACGCAGAAACACACGTAATCCCCGTTTAACGTGAGCCAATCGCGACGGAGGATCTCGAGAATCTGGTGGATGGATTCGACAACTGCATCAATTACCGAGTGACCCAATAAATGATAGACGTGATAAGAGAATTTATACTCGTTATTCCTTTCGTATATAGAAACATTCTTCCACAATCAGATTTTTTTATAAATATTTTCTATCTATATAGAGTTATTAACAAATAATAAATAGTGGATCTTAACTGAAAAAGCTCGGTTTAGCAATTATATATACAGTGGCACGCGAAAATCTCGAACTTCATTATAAAATTGCGTTTGCCGCGAAAAGAAGAAATTATTATTAGGAAAATTATGTTGAAGATAAAATTATCTGGATAGGTTCCTTTCTTTTTTACATTTTTTAATGATAATAAAAAAACGATTGTTAAATTTAATGTCACGATTGTTATTCTTTTATTAGTAATATATTACAGTAGGAGCGAAGGAATGTGTTATAAATGAGAATTGGAACGATGGCTCATTTCGATCTATCGACAATAAATGGACGATAATGTCAAAGTTTTCCTGAGACGTGTCAGGATATCCGATCTCTTTTGTAGGACACCATTCTTTTTATTGCTAGCAAGACTCATTGATATTCACGCTAAAAGCACGAGCCACTTTTTCACGCACATAATGATACAAAAATTAATACTAAAGTGCATATGTTATCATTTTTATTTTTAATGAAACATAATAATATATTTTTTTTATTTTAAAATATTAATATTCTAGTAATATCTTCAAGTGTCACAGTAGAATTTTATGAAAATAATATTTGAATAATGATTATAATTTTGGAGATCTGTGCGAAAACACGATTACATTTTAATTACATATAAGTAATATTCCGAGTATCGAGTGCTTATCACGCGTGTGCAACAAGAGCGAATTGCATCCATTAAGATAAGCGACGAGCGAACAGTCGGATGCGAACAGCTCGGATGGTTGTCTCTCGCGAGCTGGTAACATGAACTTAATTTGTGTTCCCGGCGGCAGCGCACCAACCGTTAATTCGAGGTCTTCGTTAACATGAGCAAGAGAAAGCCGTCGTCGAGTGGTTGCGCCTCGAGGTTGCATACAGGTCACCAACAGGAATTCATGTTACGTACCATATAACCGGACGATGATGATGACGTGCAACCTTCGTAATTTCGCCCCTCGAAAAGACTCCGCACTAATTATATAGAAAATTGGATTCCGAAATGAGTCGGTTTTCACATATATTGTAGCTTATATGTGGTGAACCAAAAATATACATGGCTCAAATAATTGCTAGTTCTTGAGCTGTACAGGTATATAAAATTTGTGTTTGTAGAGCACCTTTAATAAACCATAGCTAAAAAACCTATTCATTATTGAGTCTTACGTCTACGACATTTTATTATAAGCTACATTATATGTGAAAATTGATTTATTTCGGGACCCAATTTTGTATACAATTAGTGCGAGGTTTATTAATTATATGGAAATATTATTATATTGGATTATTATATTTCGATGAAACAGTCAGTTGTCATATATGATGTTGTTTATAATGTGTTGAGGAAAAAATGTCACAGAGGCACAAGGCTCAGTTATACAGTTATAGTTTTTGAGCTGTGATATCATCATCTATCAAATATTATAGTAATCTATCAAACAAAATATCATATATCAAAGGTGCTTTGTAAGCACAAGTTTTACACTTTTGATACATTACAGTTTAAGGGTTCATTATTTGAATCATGTGTGTATTTTTGTTCATCATATAATATTATAAGCTACAGCATATGTGAAAACTCATTTCACCGGGAATTTTCTATATTTAATGCGGCCTTTTAACGAATATCCAACGATTCACAGGAAACGTGTCCATTGGTAAAGAGCTTTTGAACAACGATAAAGGCATAACGCGAATGTCACGTTACGTTTGAAAAATTATCTTCTTACTTTATTATCGTCGAACATAGTAAAACTGACACCAGAGAATGACTGAGGGATTTTCTCTAGCCCATGTGTTAGTAAGCCTTCATGAATTGATTTCTTCAGTTTGTTTATGCCTGCGTATATGTATATGTGCAAGGGCGTAAGTATATGTGTATGTGTGTGAGGATTAGTATCCCGACTTGGTTGCCCGGATGCGTAAGCGCTTACGTAGGACGTTTCATTGATCGACACGCTTTTGCGTCATACTCGTGCCGTTTACACGAATTCGTATATGATCGTCATTGTTGAACTGTTGACATTTACTATTGATGTCAAAAAGCGACTATGTGAAAGATGATTTTAATGGTCTTTTAAAATAAATGATCTTCGTGATCACATTTTGATTCGTCACTATTCGTAGCTCTTATTTTAAAATCGTGTTAGGTAATAATACTTTATTTTTAAGATACTAATACGGCTCGGTAATTCGTTTATGTTTTAAGATTATACTTAAGACAGTTTTAAACAAGAACCGAATTATGACCTACGACAGATACAGACTTTTTATCTCTTCCGTTTTTTAAGTGACAATAATAATAATCTTTATTGCAATGTACAACATAGTTAATTACAAAGCTGAAAGACGAAAAGAAATACAAAAGATAATATAGTACACGTAAATGATGAAGCTCCGTGAAGACTCAGTAACAAAATATTAAGAAAAATAAGCAAAAATAAAAATAGACAGCAATATCGAATATAATTAATTCGTATATACGTGCGATGTGTTTTCTTATAAAACTAGATAATGGACCACATTGAGAAATTTCGACAATTTTGTTCTCTACAGAAAATCTATGCAGTTCATACGAATTTTATCTAAAGTTGTGATTTCGAGATTAATCGGGCCTTGGTTATTTTATGAAATTTAATGAAATTCTCAAATTTCTTCACCGAAATTTATTTCGTCCGAATAGTTCAGTACATAATTAGGATGCCATTATTCGCGCAAGTCCTCGCATTATGCTTCTCGTTATGGTGAAGTAGATTTTTAATTTACGAAAACTCCATGGCATGACGGCATAAATTTCCCGACCGGTCTTCTAGTTAACGTGATAATCGTGCCTATACCATAAGAATCGTGGCAAAAATTTGCATTTTGATTCGCGATTAAAATGCAAGCGCGTTGACACGCAATACGTAGCCAGGCGTAAATCTTAAATTGAGAACATCCACGCTTGTCTATGATTTATAAATATTTATAAATTAATTTATCTCCTCGGTGTGTGTGTGCTCTTGAGGTGCAGCAGAAATTAATCAACTTACATATATAATCTCAGCACATTTTATAGAAATGCACATACATTATCCAGTCATTATCCAGTCATTAATAATAATTGCTGCAGCAATTTCACATTTCTGAGAATATTATTAATGTTGAATATGGTCCATCTCTTTTTTTTTCAGGGAAGTTCGGACCGTCGTATTGAATAAAGGCTCTCCTGGTCTGGGCTTTAACATCGTTGGTGGTGAAGATGGTGAAGGCATCTTCATCTCGTTCATTCTAGCCGGAGGTCCGGCCGATCTCAGCGGTGAATTACGCAGAGGTGATCAGATATTGAGCGTTAATGGTATCAATCTCCGAACAGCCACTCACGAGGAGGCCGCCGCGGCTCTCAAGGTGAGATCTTCGGTTTTGCTTTGTTATTATTTAAATAATATGTAATCGTTACATAATTCAGCCACTTTTGGTGGTTTTCAACAACAGACATAGTATAACACAGTGATCATTTCATCTTCGTTTAACATTGGCAAACAATAAGAATCTAATGATTCACTGTGTCATCTGTGTCTCTCTTCTTAGAAAACATCTTTTAGCTTCGGCAAAAAATTATAATCCGTTAAAAAAAAATGTATTACGAAATATCTCTTGTTAACCGAAATTTGAAATAAAATATAATATTAAATTAAATATTGAAGAATGCTGATTATATAAATAATAATTTTGATATTAGGTAATATTTATAAGTTACTTTCTCCAAAAAATTTCAAAAGTTGCGTTTAATCGAAAATAATGGATACGGATTTTTTTTTTGTTTACGTGTATTCAGGGTACTGGTCAAACAGTGACAATCGTGGTGCAATACAAACCGGAGGACTATAATAGATTTGAGGCGAAGATCCAGGATCTTAAACAACAAATCTCGCAACAGAATGTAATGACAGGCACCCTCATGAGGACCTCTCAAAAGAAATCACTCTACGTGAGGTAATTATACTTTTGCGATTATCTTTCGCCTCGATCATTTGTCGCATAGGGTTCCAATTTCAAAACCGTTTAAACCAGGATTAGTTATCTGGTGTTTTTATGTCCCCATCGCGAAAAAATGTGAATTACGTGAATATTGTCCTTTTTCTTTTTATGCATATTTTCTTTCTTTTTTAATGACTATCCTTTATAAACCTTTAAATATGCAATTTCATCGAAAATCTGTAATAAAAAAGCGTTGCATTAATTAAAGTTTTTATTTTTTATAAGTAAAATTTTTCTAAAAAATGTCATTTTAAGCTATTTAGTCGTTAGTGTGTTTATTTTATTTAATATTTGTTTGGTTTTTCTACTTAGATACTTTTTTAAGAAAATCGTGAGTAAATCCATAATGTGTTAAAATGTCAACAAAACGAAAAATGATTAATAATATACAATATATTGTTAAGTAGTGATTTTAAATAAGACTTGAATCACTTAAAGCATTCGCAGTGATCGTTTATATAAAAAAAAAGACTATTTTCGGATTAAACACATTTAATTAAAATTAGAGTGAAAATACTCGTATATTTTCAAACAAATTAAAGTCGTGGCTTATTTCGAGCTTATAATTAGACTGACTTTAAATTAATACAATTATCATAAGAATATAAATGCACTACATAATATTCTAAATATAATTAATAAAATAATATAAAAATACAAACGTTTCGGCTTACAAAGCCTTTTTCAGTGTTATTCTTCTTATTTTATGTAATCTGTCTTAACACATTTTGATATTTGAATTTTATATAAATGGACACATCACTAATGGTTTTTTTTTAAATATTTATTATATGCGATATCTAATTGTTTATTTAATAATGTATTTTTGCTGTATTTAATTAACACACATAGCTTCGCGTATAAATAAATAATTTGTGTAAAATATGAAGGTAAAAATATGACAATATTTTCTCCCCAAAGAGCGTTGTTCGATTACGACCCCAACAAAGACGATGGTCTGCCGAGCCGCGGCTTGGCGTTCCGTTATGGCGAAATCTTGCACGTGACGAACGCTAGCGACGACGAATGGTGGCAGGCGAGAAGAGTCACCCCACAGGGCGAGGAAGAAGGTCTGGGTATAATACCCTCGCGCAGGCGATGGGAACGTAAGCAGCGTGCCAGGGACCGCTCTGTCAAGTTCCAGGGGCACATGCCAGTCATTCTTGATAAGGTGAGTTAAACGGGAATTTCTCGAAGCTCCCGATTTCTCCGAAAATGACGAAAAATCACGAATGATAATACAATTATAATTATTTATTATTATTATTATTATTATTATTTTTGATGATATACAAATATAGCGGAAAAAATTTTTCTCTTTTATTAAAAATTAAAGTAATAACTCGTATTTATAGAAATATCAACGAAATTTGCCATATATGGTATATAAAATTAGTTTAATCATTATGTATTATTTTAGTAAAATTGTAATTGTTTTAACCTTTTTTTATCTTTCAAATTTTATCTCGATATTTTTTTATATTAATTGTAAGTTTGATTTCTTATTTTGAGCTTATTCGAAATAAAATATTGTACTAAATTTTATAAAATCTCAGCACGCATTATAGAACTGTTCAGAATGGATTTTGATTGGAATTATTTTGTTATCTCTAGAAAATAAAATAAAAATTTAGGGAATAATTGAACAATTCCCAAATTCGGAATTTATTTTGAATAATTCCATAGGACATGCCCTGATCAAAGCGATAGAATTGATGACATTTTATTATCTTAAATTAAGGAAAATTTTTGATGAGGTTTCTTTGCAATATAAACTACAGTTCCGCGACATTCTCGCGATGCGAAATAATTCGTAATCTCGTTTTGAAAACGTGTGTAATCGAAAATACGTGTCCATTCGATACTGTTTTATTTACTAACGAGGAGAGGTGTTTAATTAAATATTTATCACAATCAATAGCCGTATAACTATTTCAGCTTGCAAATTTGATAAGGCCAAAGAATTAATTTCAAATTTGCGTGACAAATGTTTCAGTTGTAATGTTTTCTCTCTAAAAATATTCAATTTCTTTAAAAATGACAACAAAGAGAAAATTATAACAGAACTAATTTGAGAAGATTGTAAATATAGCGTTTTTATTAAAAATTTATTCAATTTATACAAAAATTATCATAGTTTAATGCTTTTAGATTTCTATGCAAACATTATTTCTGTTTGTATAATACTTTATTTTCTTCAAAAATTATGAATTTGATAAAATTGTTTCTCATGAAATGAATTCATTGCACAAAATTATGAGATTTATGATTTGTTGATCATAAAAAACTTGTTAATTTCAGCAATCAACTCTTGACCGGAAGAAAAAGAACTTCTCGTTTAGCAGGAAGTTCCCCTTCATGAAGAGCAAAGACGATAAGTCCGAGGATGGCTCCGATCAGGAACGTGAGTGTCTAGAATGTGATTGTTCTCTTTTCCCCTCCTGCACGTTCTGTGCATGTTCTGATCCATATTTACTGTGTTTTAATGTTTTATTCGCCATATGTATTCGCCTATACTTATATCGTACGATTTAACCGCTGAATTATGAAGTTATTCCTCACCCTCAAGCCTCGGGCCGCAGTCTTCGCAATCGATGGGTTCAATTTTTATTAATAATTAATCATTTCATTCATAATTTGATAATATATGATAATAACTGATGACATTATAGTATACAAAATGTAATAATAGAAAAATATTCTTCTTCTAGTAAAGCAACTTCCCGCGTCTATTTTTTACGATGTTATCAGTATTCATCTAATTACTTAATGTGTATGCAATTTCTTTCATAATGTCATTGTAAAAGTGAATTCTTCAAGATTTCATAACGCACAATTATAAAAAGAGTTGTCACAATATGAATTTCCGTGAAAATCGAAGATTCGAACAAATAAAATCATTGATAAAGTCCCAACTTCCGGTGCGATGAGCCCCGATCAGACACGCCCAAGTCCCCGAATGAGCTTGTGTGTTTTACAATGTGAAAACGTGACATGTGTTTTGTTTTGCCTGCTTGTGTAGGAACGCCCACCACACCTGAGAATGAGAACGATCCCACCCGTAAGTATCTTAATTAGACATGTAATAAGCTCTGTAAATATGCGCTTTCGCCATTTTTCATATTCAATGACGTCAACAGTGACGCAAGCTTTAAAATCCATGCTAAAACACGAGAGTTGAGACGAAATTCTAGTGATATATTGAATTAAAGAATAATTACGTACGCGAAAAGAATGGTTTTGCTGAAGTATCTAAAAATTTAACTAGACACAAAATACTGAAAATAATCTGATTTAGACGATCAAAATAATAATGTAGGATGCTCTGATTACTAGAATGTTAAAACTTTTTGCAGCGTCGTCATTAATGCTTAAGTGTTCTATATAATTATTTTAACAACCCAACAAAATTTTCAGGGCAATATACTAGTTAAATTTTTATATATTTTAGCAAACTATTCTTTCCATGTATAATTTAAAGAAATATTTTTGTCCTGATTATTTATCCTCATACGAAAAGAACAATGTTGTGGATGTATCTAAAAATTTAGTTAGATACAGATCTGAAAATAATTTTGTTGAACTACAAAATAATTATGTGTGATACTACAAATTGGTTGCTATAATATTAAAATTTTTTACAATATTGTTTATCACACACAAATGCTTGAGTTTTCTATATAAATACTTCCATAATCCAACAAAATATTGTAAGATCCGTATTTAGCAAAAGGTTTTTAGAGCAAAATCATTTTTTTCGTACAGTGAAGTAAATTGTTGATGTATAACGATCGAAAGAAAATTGAGAATGCATGATCTTATTTGATTGTAATAAAAAAAATTGTTTAACAATATTTATTTTTAACATAATTGACTTTGTCTCGGATTGAAATCGAGTTTTGGTCGAGATTGAATCTTACACAATGTTGCAATGTGCGCGATGTTGCTTGCGGAGAACCACCGTGCATCATTTACCAGCCGCAGTAGCTTCATTTGCGCCCTTCGACCTCGCTTGCGCATGCACGCTGCACCTTGAACTTTTCTGCCCTGTGCAGAGTCTCTAGACTAACATCCCGACCGACAACACGCTCTTATCTACGCTCTCGACTCCGCTTCTAACTTTCGGCTTTTCACTTAGAGGTTCACCGGTAGTCTATAGAAACGGTCCAGCACGGTAGAGCAATGTTCCTCTCAGACAGTAGTAGTTTACATTCTCTCTTTCTCTTTTTCTTTTTTTTTTACTTTCTTCCACCAAAGGATAATTAACATGGTAAACACGCATCCCATTCATCTCAAAGATCATGTCACGAAGCACATCATTCTCAGTCAGATGCATTCAGCAATACCTCCGGATTAATAAAACCGAAAAAGAAATTGTTTGAAGTACTAGATGCATGTACGTCGCATTCTCATCGTGTTAGATTGAGAAGAAATCTCTTTGAATGACATAATACGCGATTCGGTGTTTGACATCGTAAGAAACGAGAAGATACACACCATTTAGCTGACGGCGAAAGAAAGAGTGTTACAGTCTTGAGTTGTACACACAGCTGATATTATTTTTTTTTTTCTCTTTGTGTTACGCGACGTTTTTCTCAAGCATGAGTGTCTCCATAGCGAGCGAGACTTTAACGATTTATTTATCGATGTCATAAAAAAAAAAGCACTTCGATACAAACTACGCTTATTACGAGTACCTCTTCAACGTAACGCTTCCACAAATAACGTGCAACACGTAACGTACGAACATTCCGTGATTATTCCCACTAGGGAATTTGCATTCTTCACGAAATATTTAGTGATGATAATATTTAATTACGACAATCGTGATTTTGAAGAAAGAAATAATTCGGACGATTCAAATTCGCTTGTCGTTTCTCCAATCTGCAAACACATTCGCATCATGGTCCATCCATCCCGTGCGTAGCATTGGAATCGCGCGCGCACAGTAGGAGAGAGTTTTTTTCCGAAAATCTATAGCGCTTCTAATTAATTCTAGCGATAATTAACGGTCGCTTGTTTAGTACGCAACGTATACTGAAATGTATTCAACTTGTTATGTTCTAGCATTCATGCTGTGCTACACCCAGGACGACACTAACACTGAAGGTAATCATGTCTCTCTCTTCTCTCTTCGTTCCTACTCTTTCTATCTCGCTATCTTTAGTTCCTCTTCCCCTCCCCCCCCTCTCTCTCTCTCTCCCTCCCCCTCTCTCTCTAGTTTTCTTTTTCCTCTTTCTCTTTCTATACATATACAATATATCTCTCCTATATATTCTTCCTTACACTGAAGAGATCGTATTGCCTGGGTCAGCCACGTGCGATAATGAATTTCGATCACGATATTGTTTCGCAATTACACGCGTGCTCGAATAGATTAATATTATTAATATAATTAATATTGATACAAGAATTATGTGTCAGTATTATCACGTTTAACGTTCATTACCTCTTGCGGTATTATTTAACATAAAATAAGTGCTTATGTTAACGTTTACGTATATAGAGAATTCAGCATAGCGGGCTTAAATTTGTTGCAATTATACAACAATAACGCTCGAAAATTTGAAATTGTAGTATTTGTGAAACGTTCTGATCGAAAATCATCTCATTCCTTTATTTGTCTACCATCCTTGTGAGAGATATCGATCACGCTTGCATTCATTTGTCAGCGATAATTCAGCAACCAAATATATGATGTCAGCCTTTATTATACGTCATGGGCAGTATAGCATATCTATTGTTTCGTTTCAATGGGAGTATGCATATTCATATGAGATGAAAAGGTCAACTCGAAATCTTCATTAGTTAATAATGATGACGTTCGTGCAGTTAAAGCATATATAGAAATTTATTCAAGTCCAAAGAATATATAGATAATCTGCATCCATGAACATTAATACACGATAAAACAATTGATAAAGAATAATACGATACAAGATGTTAAGAATGTGAATTAATACATAAAAAGTACGTTCTTTCTTTATTTTCCTATGTCTCTACGTATGAATGAAAGCAGAATTTATTATCCTGTAATATTTAAAATAGGGACAATATTTGCGATTTTGCACAATATGATTTCAAATTGAACTTGAAACGTTCGCTGATTATATATCGAGAGAGCTTTCGTCACAAGCGCATTTGTCTATCGATGAAATTTCATATATGACTCTTTTAGAATCTCATCTTAGGACCTTGATTGTCCGCCACTCTTCCCCCGTCGCCGCCGTCCATCATTCACCTCTCATTCATCACCATTAACATTATTGCCCTTCTATCTCTCTTTGTTTTGATCTTTTTCTTTTCTTATTTATTCAAGATTTATCTTGCGCTACAGGGAGTAGAGAAATTTTGTTTCGCGTTCAGCTGCCGTATGTGGAGGAACTCACGTTAGTTTATCTGGAAAAGGAGGGCGACGAGCCCGATGACGAGCTTAGTAAGTCGTAGCCGAGACCAAATGTGTGAACCGTAGTGTGAGCGCAGTGCGCGCACACAAAGAGCCGATTTGTTCCTCTAGGAAACTAACGCAGATCGCAGGCAGATTGTAACCCTGTCAACGGGCGATTATCTTAAAAAGTAAAAAATAAAAATTCGTGTAAAATAACTGAATGACGTTGTTTGCAATCCATGTGTCAGCTAACTAAATCCTTGATATTTTCCGATCTTCCATTAATGTTACCGCTCTTACGCGAATTTGCCGTGGGTAAAGATTCTCAAATAAGAGATTGGACTTGCCATATTTCTCAGGACCTACTTAGATATCTCATTCGATCTTATTCCTGAGCCAGTAATAGAAATCAACGGGGCGAATGAGAGTACGGTGATCAGTACGCAAAGTAAGAAATTTTTTTTATTACTTCATGTATTCCATAATTAGTGATGCCATTAATTATTCGTTTCGACTCTCTTTGAAGTTCTTCTCGGTAAACGTAAAAATAAATATGTGTCTGTCCTTTGTATGTATGTCAAATTTGAGTCACCGACGAATTTTTATTCTTAAGCGTCCTGAAAAATATAGCGCGTCGATTGGAAATTGTCTAAACGGTGTCCAATTTCTCACTTGAAGATCCCTGGATGTGGGTCAAGGTCGCAGAAATCGTTGAAATTCTGCCGCGGTTACATAAGATAGATATAATTTGACAGTGGAGAAAGATAATGTGTCAGTTATTCTCACTTCGTGTTTCCGCTATTATCGATTTTACATTATCTTTACGGTGTGTAACGTGGCGAGTTAACACAACCATCCGTCGATCTCTAAAACTTCTTTCACCCTTTTATTTTCCGACTAAAACTCACGATCGAAATTGAAAAGCAACCGCGACTACAATAGCGCCGGTTTAAGGCACCAATCGAGAAACGTCTGTCTCCTTCGACATCCGTTAATTTTCTTCGGGCTTCTCTTCGCGATAAATTACTGACGAGACGCGCTCCGCGTACAATTGAAACGGCCGCGCGAGATGCTGCTGTCACGACCTGTTTTCTCGTTTTCTTTTCTTCCCCGCCGCTCTCCACCTCCTCTTCCTCGATCGTAGAATCTGTAGACGTTAACAGCAGCAGAACGCAATTAGGACGCTCAAATAGACGAAAAAATTCTGTCACTTCTTCTTCGTTGCGCTGGAAACGCATTGTCGCGCTCCTCTTCCTCACGTTTGCGCGAAAGTTCGGACCACGTATTCGATTATCGCAGTTGAAACCCGAGAAGAAGCGATATAGCCACATTAATATCGAGTTCGTAACATGTGTTAGCAGCCCGCGGTATTGATTACAAATGGAGACCCCCAACTTTCTTCCGTCTGTCTCTTTCTCTCTAGTTTTCTTTCTTTCCTTCTCTCTTTAGCCAAGTATTGGTTTATAGTCGCTATACGTACTAACGCCACTTATGCACCTCTAACGTTCCTGGATCGCTTAAATTTTTTAGTCATTAAGAGGTACAGCTTTCCTCCTGCTTTCGATTTCGTCCGAACGCTGAGAGCATGCTCGTGACTCGTCCGACGAGAGAAATGTGTACTTGTCCGAAATGCCAATAGAAGCCTAAAAGCCGGGGTCCGCTTGAGACAGTTGAAGGACATTTGTCATTGGACATGACCGATCTATCGAGTCATCAGTCAGAGATTGTTTCAAGTGGCCCCGACGAACGCATATCGCTCTGTGTGTAACACGTTGTCCCGCGTCCGTTTCGTGGAAGTGTCAATTAATCAATGACATCATCGGGGACCGTCGTCGGAGACCCTGTCTTTCGGAAGCGGAGTCGGAAGGAGGACCACTCGGGTCGTGTTTAGCCTCTTCTTGGATGAATGTTATCGCTTTTTATTTTTCTCTGCTATATCTGAGTGGGCGGAACTTGTGCGCCGAAGGTTCGGAGGAGATTGCAAGATAGCTTGTAATGATGATGATGATGAGAGGCCTCTATCGAGTCTTCGGAAGCGCGTCGCGCAGAATCGTGAATATACATTTGATTAAACGATTGCAGGCAGCGAAGAGAACGTGCTTTCGTACGAGGCTGTGCAGCAGTTGACGATACAGTATACGCGTCCCGTGATCGTTCTCGGACCACTCAAGGATCGCATCAATGATGATCTCATCTCCGAATTCCCTGATAAATTTGGCAGCTGTGTTCCACGTGAGTTGCTCGACAATTGAATGATCAACGATAAAGCTTTTCTTATGGAGCTGTATATATCGACTTTTTTGCGCGTTTGCCTGCAGACACAACTAGGAGTAGAAGAGAATATGAAGTGGACGGACGAGATTATCATTTCGTGGCGTCGAGGGAACAAATGGAGAGGGACATACAAAATCATTTGTTCATAGAGGCCGGACAATATAACGACAATCTTTACGGAACATCCGTTGCGTCTGTACGAGAAGTGGCTGAAAAGGTACGCATAATTTTAGTAACATAGAATCGACCTTTTATAGACTTTACTTACGTCACATTATATTATATTGATGAGAAATCACCAAAAATGTTTGTAATTGTTGCTTTTATAGGGCAAGCATTGCATTCTTGATGTGAGTGGGAATGCTATCAAGAGGTTACAGGTAGCACAACTTTATCCTATTGCCATCTTCATCAAGCCGAAATCGGTGGAGTCTGTTATGTAAGTTCCGTAATCGATCTTTAATACGCACAGAAATTTTGTTGTTATTTATTTTGCTAAATTTAGCGCTCGCAATTTTACAGGGAGATGAATAAGAGGATGACCGAAGAGCAAGCGAAGAAGACGTACGAGCGTGCTCTCAAGATGGAACAAGAATTTGGTGAATATTTTACTGGTACGTTTACATTTATAAGACTTTCTATTAAATTTAATTTTATAATTTAAAGGGATTAAATATATTCCAGTTTGATTATGTTACAAGTCCGAGAGCAATCGATTCACAGTCATATATCTGAAATAAATTAATTTAATTGTACATTTAGATATATTATATTCCAACTAACTTTTAACTGTAATTGGCATTTTTCTCACTTGATATATTTACGTAAGCTATCCTCTTTCAATCTTAATATCAATTTTACCAAATAAAATTTTGTTCAACTAAACTATGGTATTATTTATGATTTTTTATTAAAATGCTTATTTTGTAATTGTTGCAAACACTCTAAATGTAATGCAACTTATTAAAATTAAAATCAATTAAAATCTGAAAAAATCATGAGAGAAATCAGTACAATTTGGCACAATCAAAATATTCTTATCGCGACGATTAAATCGCTATTTATTTGTAGCCGTCGTTCAAGGAGACACTCCCGAGGAAATTTACGTGAAAGTGAAGGAGGTCATCTCCGAGCAATCAGGACCGAACATCTGGGTTCCCTGCAGAGATCAGCAGCTGTGACGTCCTGCCCCCCACGCTCAGCATGGGCCCAACGCCTGGACCCTGCCACCGAGGCGACAAGCTTAGTTATTCACGATAAATACGATTAAGTGATGCTCTAACATCCTTTCCTGATCCCTCCTTCCCTCCCGTATCCCATATCCATGTAGCACAAAGTCCCTATTTAAGACGCGTAACACATGTAAATCGCCGCAGAGAATTTAAGCCGAAAGAATACTTAAAAACGGTGGGACACACGATATCACCAACCATTTCCCTGCGGAGGACTGATAAAGTCAGTCGGGACGCGTGATTTATTCTCCTCTAAGTTCAAAATCTAATAGAAGATTGTGTTAAGAGGGAAATGAGGAAAACTAACCATTCGGGCGTGCTCATCGTGTTGAATTTTATCGTGACTGATGTTTCTGATAACAAAAAATGACGAAGAGAAATTCGTAACTTTTATCGCATGATCGTCGATTATTCGTGTGTGTGATCGTCCCTAATTTTATTAATTAACCTCGCGAAAGAATTTAGAGGCGTTGTATGTATGTACAATTGCTCGAGAAGATTAGATCGGCGTATGCCGAAATCGAATTGGCGGGCAATTCGGAAGAGTTCTCTCGAATTCGACTGAACTATCAGCTACGAAATGCGAACGCTTTTTCGGTCATACTCGGGCACGGTATTTTTTAATGTACTTAAGCGCAGTTAGCGCGCCGAGAACGTCGAGCGAATTCGACGAACTCGATTCGAAAAAACGGAGGAATCGCGGATAAGAGAAAAAACCGTAGCCCCCCCCCCCCCCCAGCGACGTTGTGTATGTGTTAATGAACCTCACAGGATTAAAAGAAACAGTAAAAAAAGCAGAAAAAAAGAGAAGAGAAACCTCACAGGACAAATCTTTAGATGCTAGATACACATAACGATATATAATGTTTTGTACAGCTAGATGACTAAGCCAGTAATTGGGTTATGTGCAACATTATATTTGTGGAATGGGCAATGCGAGGAGAGAGAAGAAAAACGAGAGAAAGAGAGAGTGAGAAAGAGAAAGAGCAAAAAATACTATTGTAATTTAAATATCACTACTAAATTATTATTATAGTAGGTATTATTGTAAATATATATTAATACTCGCGTGTATCGAGACGGAAAGGCGTAGTAGGTAAAGATAAGAATCGAAGAAGAAGAGATAGAGGGATGATGAAAGACGAGCCTGGCAAGGCTTTTCTTTCACACGCGTCGGCTTTTTTTTCGGATACATGATGCCACTCAGCATCGTGAAGAGATAAAGAATTTTCATGCCGATCATTCGCGCTCTCATAAAGCTTCAGCGCGAGCGTAGATGTATGCTGCTCCTTCGTATCTTAAGATATAGTTCTTGGCACCGGATCCAGCAGTCGTTGTTGATCGTGAGGTCTAGCTTGCACGAGATCTTCAATGCATCCGGCTGAAGGGGGAAAAAAAGAGGAGAAAATCATGTTCGTTAATGTACTTACGATTTCTATGGGGGAATCGCGAAAGGTGCGAATGGACAAAACTGTAACGATTCGAAAAGAAAAGAAGACGCAGATACGGCCAATTGAGTTCTACCGTAGAATGAGAACTGCAGTCATCGAATATAATAAGCGAAGATTCTTCATCGATAAACTCGCATCCTGAATAAAACTCAATAAAAAAAAAATATCCCATCGCTTGGCCTTCACTTGTTCATCGCGCTGCGAGCTCGCGATCGCGTGCACTATGCACGATGCTTTGTCCGCTTGCTCCTTCCGTTTCCGTAGCATTAATCATGCGCGAGAAGGTACGATAATTGATTCTCTCAATGAAACACGAGCGGGAAATCGAATTGTTGCAAACACGGGGTGTTATTACGGTAATTTAATTGTAATATAGCCGCATTGTTGTCGTGATATGGAAATACAAGTCGCGATGACGAAAGACAATGGCGACGATGATGATAATGATGGCAATGATGATGAGCCAACGTATTTGGGCGCAACACGCGACGATCACTTCTGTCGCCTGTCTGAATAGAACCGAACGTTTCCTTTTCCTTATTTCGTAGTAACGTTCACTCGCGAGGAACAATAATATTGCGCGGACACGCTTTCGGGCTATTTTTTTCCTATATCGCGAGTTCTAGATTATTATTAAGCGCGATTATATCATACGAGATAGAATGAGGTACGAAGCGACGAGCTTCGGCTTGTGCCTGAAGGACAGAAGGCCTGGCTTCGCCGAGTTGAAAGATGTCTGTCTCGATGTAAAAGACCGTATATAAAGAGAATAATTACCGCAGATACCTATTATACACCTCTATAGTCTATTTAATAATATTACTTATTAAATTGTCAATCTCATGTTCACCTTGTTTCATCGTTTTTAAATAGTTAATAAACGTTTTACCAATTTTACTACTGTAGTTTGGTATCCCCATCCTTCTTTTTCATTCCTTACTTTTATTTAGAGGATACAGAAATTATAATTAATATCGTTATATTTGATAAAAGTAAAAGAATATTCTATTAAACAATTATTTGCTTACATACTTGTAGATAAATAACAATTTACTTGGTATAACGTATCTTCAAAATCAATTTTAAGTTAAAAGTTAATTATCATTTTTAATATATTGCATCTTATTATACATAAAAAGATAAAAATATACGCTTTGCAATGTTGAGATATAATAAGATATGTAAAAAAATTGAAATCTTGTTATATTTAATATGTATGTTCAGTGTTTTAGCTGGTTTTAGTGACTAAGTGATTGGGGTTAGTGAATAGTAATAAGAGTTTCAGTAAAAATACTCGTTTTTATTACATCGATTGGATAACTCGTTATTGTTATTAGCGAAAAAAAATCACAAATATTTTTTTCTTCATTTAGAAAGTTATTCGTCGGGTCCATCGTGACTCGCTTGTAACGACTACGGCAATGACAATAATAACGATTTCCTCTTTACACGAATCACAGTAAGACTCTAATTTGTTCATCAGCTTCAACGTTGTTTCGAACTAAATCTCTGAAATAAAATATATATTTGTATATATATATATTTATTTATATATTTGTTCATATTTTATATATATATATTTGTATATAACTTCTGTTTTTCTTTATCCGCATTAAAGCAGCAGCATTAACACATTTAGAAGTTTTTTTTAATATATAAATACAAGGAGGGCAATAGAAGGGAGAGGCGTTGTGTGAATGTTACACGACTAAGAAAATGTACATCCATCGTTTAACTACTATGTATATATGGTACAATAAAAAAGCGCGTAGTCATAGATAATAGTAATAGTAGTAGTAGTAGTAGTAATAATAGTAATAAGTGGTGGTAGTAGTAGTAGTAATAGTAGTAGTAGTAGTAGTAGTAGCAGTAGTAGTAGTAGTAATAGTAGCAGCAGCAGCAACAGTATTGATAGTAGCTATAGTTGCGGTAGTAATAGCAGAGTTACTAGTATAATAGTAAATAATATTTTTAGTAGTCGCAACATATATACATACTTAGTTCATCTCATGTCATACAACGTGACTATCTCGAAGTCGGTTAATGCTTTATATTGTACACAAATACGCTATTATAAACAAATACCGCGGTCTACTTACACTTTAACTACTTAAGAATAAAAGATACAGTACGTACATACCACGGTTTCTTATCATTCTGTCAGAGAGAAAAGTAACTTTTCTGCGTTTCGCTCCTCTTTATCTTTATTTCGTTTTTCCTTTCTGAAAATATGTATATACAATCGGCATAATGTAACCGCGCCCCTATCCACTTGACATCGTTAGCTAAATAAAAATTATAAGGAGTCGCCCGAATGCACGCTGTCGCTTGCACAACAAATCGCATCGTATCAATACACATTAATTGATATCACTCAATATTAATTAAATGAAAAGAACGATTTTGTTAGTTTTTACAAATTTAAATAGATATTACAGATCTAAAAATATGTATTATTAAAATAATTAAAATTATTTTAAAAAATAATTTTAATATATTTTTAAAATTTGATATCTTAAAGAACATTCTTGTACAATTATAAATCGATCCAACGAAAACGGAAGAAGTTGCACAAAATTATAAGTCGAGCGCGCTAAACAACTAGACATATACCCAAAATAGCCTTCATCAAGTCTTCGAGCAGCAAAGGATTTTATTTTATGGTCCTGTGTGGAGTAGATCATTATAAATGTAAGATTGTAAACGCATTTTTTTCGAAACGCTTTTGAAAATGCATGACCACTGTATCTTGAAAATGGCTTGACCAAACGATTTTCAATCACTTTTTCTAGACACTCAAAACTGATTTTTTTTAATAATGCTCCGTTTTTTGTTCACAGCCAAAATTAAACAAAATTTTTGATAAAAGATTGATATTTGACTGAGCTGTTGCTTTGTTCAAATGCAATATTTGAAAAACAGCTAAGTCAAATATTATATTTATATGTTTCAATTTTATAAAGCTTATGTCGTTTTGCTTTTAGATTAATTTTATGGAAGTGAGTGATTACCGCAAACTATATTTTTTAAAACAAGTAGACATTAATAACATCGCCATTTTTTATTACTTTTTAATAAAATTTAAATGACAAAGAAAGAAAAATACGTTCTTTATGATGAAATAAACCCGAGTTCTTTGTCTCTTTTCGTTTTTCTACAAAAAATTCACAAAATTATGCTTTATTTTAATGCATCTAGGTATTTATGCTCCCTTGAGCATTGATGACAATACTGCAAAAGTTTTGACATTCTCCAATCGGTTTAAACATCCTACATCATTATTTTGATAGTCTTAATGAAATTATTTTCAAATCAATGTCTAATTAAATTTTTATATACTTCGATAAAATCGTTCTTTCATTAATTATATCAATAATATTAATTAATTATCCCTTGTAATGGGATTTTTTTTCTTCAACTAGCTACTGTACACTCATACGCACTGATACGCGTCGCTTGCACGTACACACGCATCGGCATACGCATCTGTAGTCAGTACACTACCAAGTTATTTTCAAGAATACACGTGGATTTTTCCCTGAGACTGATTATAACGATTGAAATCTCTGTGCTGCACATGGCGTTAAAATAAACGCATTTTACAGCATTCTAAGCATCCTAAACGAAACCGAACTATCTGGCCGCATCCTTTTTTCTCATCTCATAACATTCCTCCTCGGCATACGCTAATATCTTCGTTCGTTCAAAAATCAATACAGGAACGTCGTGAGACAATAAGTACAATCGACATATTTTCCCCGAATTGGTTCCGTCCAAGTTTAAAATAATTCCTCTCTTATATAAAATTTGCATTCCTAAATTGCTTTAATCAAACACGACATCGCTTTGATGATCGAAACTCGCTGATTTATCTCTTCTTTAATTCTCAAAATTCTATATATCGAATTAGTTACAATAAAAATTTAAAAAATTTTATTATTAGATATTTTTCCATTTAACCCTTTCCTTGATTTAATATACTTAATTGCATTTTCTCTCTATACAAAATTCTGTTCTTAATTTTGAATGTTCTTGTCTTAGCGAGTCTTCGATCGCCGATACGACGCGTTAACATTGTTCTGGCATAATCACAAAAACAGAAATAATTTGAAGACAAAGTGTAAAAAACAGATATATTATTGCACAGTGAGCGTTTTCAAACGGCATTTTTTAGCCGCTTTAGTCCTTCAAAATAATTATCTATCTTTTCTAAACTCTTAGAAATAATCATATATTTACAATTAGACCATCAACGAAACAAAAATGTTTATTTCGCGAATTGCACTTCCCATATTACAAAAATTGAGCCATTGACACCTGCTGATTCTACCTTTTATTCAAATTAAAATTAATCGCTACACACAATGGAAGCTGTACAAAAACGAAGAACTTGTATAAATTAAAAGTTGATTTTGTAGTGTATATTATGTACACACAGCTCCATATAATACGTATATTTGTATATATATATATATATTATGTACTTATTTACATATTGTAATGTATACATAATATATATCATATATATATATAACATATACATATATACATAAATATACATACAAATATACATATACAACTGTATAGTTATGCAACAGAATATTAAAAATAGTGAAATACTAAAAATAGAACTAGACAACAGATATGCACCTTTAATATGTGTGATGGTGTCTTCTTAATGGATCAAATATTCTGAACTCAATGAATTGAAATTCAACTCATTTAGCGTTTCAAGCACCTATTCGAATGGTCAATTAACACATTTCATAAATATAACTCGCACAGCATAATATACAACTTTTCTATATAACATAAGGAAAAAACAAAGACTAAACTGTGGTAACGTTATCGTTCGCGATAGTAATTATGTTACACTCTCTTAACGTTGACTCTTCCAATGACGCGTTCGATAATAGTTCAAAGAGGAAAACTAATATTAACGCACACAGGCGCGCATTTTAATTCTACAAATCTCGGAGAGATAAGATTCCCTTAAAAACAGAGAAACTTCTTGAAGCCACGTACGAGATAAAAATATATCTGGTATGACAGCTACGTTTTCTCGCACTCTTAATATAATTATTACTATTTACGTTATTATTATTTTTATTATTACTATTCCGAGACTTGGTTCAACGATTGAGAAAAATCTACTCTCAAAGAATTCGTTTTCCCATCGCCTTAATCACCCACAAACAACATGTCTCCCTCTTTTCATTCGCTTATAAACGTTACATTAACAAACTTCTGATTATTTGTTCAGTCCTTAAGAGAATTAATAAAATATCCTCATTCTATGGGTATATTACGTATATATATCCCAATTCAATACTGCTATATAATGTCACAGGTAGCTGTTTCCCCACTCTTAGCTGCGCATTAAATAGTAGATAGTTTTGTTTAAAATTGTATTTGCACAACTATGTGCTTCGAAGTTAATTTAATTGCGCGTTACGCTCCCGGCATAATATCGGCATTACCGATCGGGAATACAGATTTTCTTTATTTCGATTGACAAATTCATCACTTGAATGAAGGAACGGAACCGATTATATGTGCGTATCTCTTATCACTTTAGTCAAGCTCCATTTCGTTATATTCTGCACTGTAAGAGATCGAGAGGAGAAAATCAATTATCAGTATCGGTTCGATTTACCTTCGAAGCATAAGATAAATCGAGAAGTCAGTCTTTAGACACGTAAAAGCACCGATCTTCATTGTTGTATCGATCAGTCTTTCTTTCTTCAGAGACGAGTTTTTCAGACAAACAGATTTGCATTAGTTAAGATTATTTCCATAGCAATTACCTGATCATTTTTCTCGATGCTTCATAAAACAATCAAAATGATCTGTTCTTATAATATTATTCACTGTTCAGCAATATAATTCTTAAAAATCGCTATATTTTTATATAATTTTAATTATATTTTGATAGGGCATTAGTTAAAGAATAAATCGCTCAGTCCGCAGAATTTTTGTTACGTGTTTCTTGTCGTTTTTTTCCATGTTGTCGATCGCGTTTTATAGCTTTGCCTTCAACTTTTTTCTGATGTTCCTTAGCTGAAATCGAAGTTGATGGTTTCGATATCTGGGGAGATGATCGCCCCAGAGAAGCCTCTTGTCACCTAAGGCTGATTAGCACTTTCTCTACGTTCAACAGAGACTTCACCTTGTCGTTGTACTTGATAAGAATGACCTTGGAACCACGCACATTAATCCTTTCGCCGCCGCTCAACAGGTGACAACAACGAGATTGTTCCAGGAAATCTGGCAACTTTAGCTCACGCATGACTTCACGATGCGCGATTGCAGGCGGTCCAGAATGTGCTTTCGGATTAATTTGACGTAGAAGAGCATCACGACTCTTTATCTTCAAAATCGCCATGAGATCTTGAAGCAGCACCCATTTATCGGGATCGTTGTTCAAGGTGAACAAGACAGGCAAGTTGATGTCGCTTACTTCCATTTCGATATCATCTAGTTCATCTGATTCAGGATTGTCCGATGGAACATCATCGAGCGGACTGTAGCCCGTCTCTTCTGGATCTAAAAATAATTTCATAGAAGATTAAAAATATATATTTGGAATATATATTTTGTGTGTGTGTGTGTGTGTGTGTGTGTGTGCGCGCGCGCGCTCGTGTGTGTGTGTGTGTGTATACACATATATGATACTCATGAAACTTTTAAGAATTCTGAAGAATTTGTGCTAACAATAACGTACCAAAAATTGAAGATGGACCAGCAAATGACCATGGCATGGTGGTACGACCTTGAATGTCAGCCAGGTGCTGTTCTAGAATGACATTAGCGTCGGTATCAACAGCTAACAACAAAGGTGTTTGTCCGGAATAAGTAGCCAATAATGGATCGGCACCGTACGATAATAGCAATCGCACAAGTTCTGTAGCACCATTCTCCGCCGCTTCATGAAGTGGTCTAATAATGCATATATGTATATAACTCTCTATCAATCATCATAATCTATAATCGCCTACATTTATCAAGTTACTCGTCGATTTGACATGAGAAAAGTTATTATAAAAGATTTGACGAAAGTCATTACCTGATACCACCATTAGCACTCTCGCTTACATTCGCACCGTAAGCCAGTAAGAGTTTTGCGATCTCCAGATGACCCTTGGAGCACGCCTCATGAAGTGGTGTATATCCCGCGTTGTCTTTAGGACTCGGCGCACTATTGAGCTTCTCTAGACAATAAGCAGTCACATCCTGCGGCGAAATATAAGCAGATTAGATTGCAATTCGCGCAAATCGTTATTTTTGTCGCATGACGTAGCAATGTAATCATTATCTTACCGTATAACCGAGACGGGCAGCGCGGTGTAATATAGTTTCCCCGACGCCCTTCTTGATAACCCACGTTCTAATCTCAGACTGAATATCGGCTACGCACTCCGGGCTTGGTTTATTAGCTTGACTTTGCTGTAAAATGAAATATCGCATTTTTAAATAATATTAAAAAAATAACGTATAAAAATCTTAAAGAGATGGAAGCCAATGAATTGGACAAGAATATATACGTAAAAATGTATAATATATACATACTCTCTTTCTTTCCTTTGGCAATGTCTCGTCTTTTTTTAATGGCTTCTTCTTCTTACGGATGTAATCAAATCCAGAACGGAATTTTCGTCGGCCAGGTCGAAGTTTCAATTTCTTTTTATTACGAATCTCCAAATCGTTCTTATCATCTTCCATCTCGTTATTTTCCTCTTCTCTGGTGTCGTTTGTCTCTTCTTGTTCTATCTCAGTCTTAATACGACGTAGTTTCTTATTAGCAAGTGATTTGAGGAGATCCTTTCGCCTCTCAGCAGTTAATAGATGACGTTTCGAATTCGCAATAGCTTTGTGACTTCGAAGTATACCAGCGTTCCTCAAACGAGACACCACTTTTTGCTTTAATGTTCGTACCTTACCTAATGCATTCTCTGGCGTTTCATTTTGCGAATCGTCATCTTGTGATGTGTCATCGCGATTTTGCATCGGCGGGGCTGACGCAGGCCTATCCTCGCCGAACACTTCACGAATAGTAGTTTCCTTCTTCAAGACTTTCGTCTCCGTTCTGGTTCTACTCTTCAATACTAGAGTAGAGAATTCATTGGGTAATGTGTGATTGTTCTTGAATGCATCACGGAAATTATTCACCGTCTCTTTGCGGAAATAACCGAGGAGGACGGAATTGGTAACTTTAATTGGATTTCTATTATTCTTCAACGCAATCTTGTTTTTAAGATTCTTTGATGTTTCGGATGACAGAAGCGGTGCAAGACCTGGAGTTGGTAAAAGTTCCGGTTCGTTATTGCTTTTATTAACGTTACTGCTCTTATTACTTTTCAGATTTTGTTTCTTTTTTGACTCTTTCTGACCACCACCGACTTTCTGCGCGAGAACATCGACAATAGAATTGTTATCCGATCGGAAATGTTTCATCATCGCCTTCGGCGGACAAGAAACTGTTGTTGATGAAGTCGCCTCTTCGTCATCAATCTTACTGCCAAGTCCCATAATGCTGAAACTGTAATTAGATTCCATGTCACTGTCTCTCTTATTACGACTGAGACACACGTCGGAACTATCCATCGAGACAGACAATGCCGGCGAACCAGGATCTAAATCTGGCAATGACGTGGATAGTCGATGAAAACGCGATGGTTTTGACACTGTAATCAATCTGGGTGGCATTCTTAGAGATTTTTTGTAAACGTAAACCTCCTCTTCCCAACCAGGTCTAAAATCACTACCGTCACCAAACAACGGTTTCGGCTTCGCTTTTTGAGACGTTCCACCTTTAGGAGGCGACAATTTGGATTCCTTCTCTGTTTTTGCCTTATGAGGAGTAGTGTCTCTCGAACGAAGCTTCATACCTTCAGACACATTAGCTATAGATCGTTTCCTAGCTCGAAGTCTGTCAGCAACTGAAGAACCATGACCAAATACGGTACTCACATCACTGTCTTCGCTCGAGGATTCGCTGCCACTAGAAGATTCAAGCTTGATCCTACGAATTCGTCTTCTTCGGCATATCACTTCCTCATCACAATCACTATCTTCCTTCTTCACTTCCTGTCTTGTTCTTTTAATTAACGGCACTTCGTCTGAATCGTCGCTTGAGTGTTTATCATCTTCCTTCCTCAACCCAGCCTCCGTCTTAATCTTAACATCCTTGAAAATCGAATTTTTATCATCCTTATTAGATGAATCCGATATCTCCTTCTTGATGTCTTCGGGCTTGATTCGAGAATGCGATGCATTGGTATCAGATTCCTTGTCGCTATCGTTAACTGCGTCTTCAAGTTTCGACGTTGCGATACCACTCACTTTTTTTCTACGTCCACGTTTCTTTACGGCATCGCCCGCGCGTAATTGCTCCATAAACTTATCACAGGCGTTACTCCAGAATGGATCCATGTCGTTAATTTTATCGTTCTCCTGCAAACAAACATTATATCTATCAATAAATTAGAATTATAATGCAAGTAAAAACGTACGATGACTAAAACTTTTAAAGACAAAAAGAAAGAATTTAAACATACATTTTACACAAAATTATAGCAGTAAGTATAAAAAAGCTATGAAGGAAATCATGTGAAAAAATCATATTACACGATACAACGTGCGCGGCGATTTTTACCGAACGAAATTTCGTTCACAAACGCATTCAAAATATTGCATAAAGCTTATGGCGATGATTGCAACATTTTAAATGCGTTTGCGAACGAAATTTCGTTTGTAACGCAAAATTTCAAACAAATCCTTTGCTCGATAAAAATTGCCGCGCACAAAAATCCTCACTGACATATAATGATGTTACGAACTTTTTATAATGTTAACGGTAATACCAAGATTGGAATGGTTACTCGTTACTTATAAGAGATTGAAAAGATCTCACACACAGAAAACTCATTAATGAAAAAGTAACGCGTTACTTGTATTTTTTCAAAAAATATCGTGTAAATATGACAAGTTACTTTTTAAAAATGACTTTCCTAACTTTAGCACAATCTTAACGTTTAGTTAGTTATCGTTACATAAAAAATTTTAAGATCATTACTAAATTGTTATTATAAAAAGTAACGGTAAAAATGACAGTCTTATTTATCAATTTAAATACATATATGATTCATATAACATACAAAAATAAAAATGTTTGGTAAAAGTGTAAAAATATTTTTATTTCTTTTTTAAACAAGCAATGTAAATTACAACACAGTACGACAAAAATCGATTTTTTTTCCTCCCATGAAAAAATCAAAGAGATTTTGAAAGCAGATGTGAAAAAAAATATTCGTATCTCGGCGTTTTATCAGATCAAGTCATTAACGTTTTTTAAGTATCATCAAATGTCTTTTTATAATACTGTACAGCACAGGTTTCCTCTCATGAAAAATTCAAAGAGATTCTGAAAGTAGATGTTAGGAAAGCATATACGTGTCTCGATACTGACTTATTGATTTGGTAGCCGTTATCAAACATTTTCTGAGCAATAAGAAAGCCGACAATTACAAAAAAATTGTTGCTGAAATGATTTCAAATGATTTCTTTTCATGCAATGAAAGTTAACATGTCGCTCAAAATATACTTTCTGCACAATCATTTGGATTTTTTTCCAAATTTGGGTGAATTCAGTGATGAACATTGCGATCATTAAGAAACATTTCGAAGGAAAAGGCATCAGACACATATTTGGTGAATACTGTTGGTCTACTGTTCGTGATACAAAACCGGAATCATACAAACGGCAAATCAAACGACCAAGATTCTTATAATAATTATAATTATAATAGTATTATTACTATTCTACAAAAATTTGAAAATATATGAAAAAAAAA
>NW_017305180.1:7583188-7590610 GCF_001594115.1 Trachymyrmex septentrionalis
ATTTTTTTTTACATCTACTTTCAGAATCTCTTTGATTTTTTCACGGGAGAGAATGTGTGTTGTACCGTGTAATATATCTTAATATGAATACTGAATATATAAAGATTCTATAAATAGCGAATAAGTGAGATATACAGATGGCATAGATACCACTTTAAAATAATTCATTGAATTTATCGCGCGTATATCTCTATATATAGTATTAAAGAAAAATTATTCTTGAAAGGAAAAAGAACAGTTAATGTATTATACTGACACAAATGAAATCAATTATTACTAACTAAAAATCTCCGTCTTTGTATTTCAATCACATAAATTGAATAATTCGTTTATATCCTTCTTTATTTAAAATTTCTTTTTGTCCATTCCTGCACTGTACATTACCTTTAGCTCTATCTTCACGAGATCCGTAGAAGATGCCATATTCATACATACAGCATCATTGAGAGGTATCGGGGGTTGCACTTTGGATAACTGCTTTCTATCTCTTCTCATTTCCTCCAAGGTTTGCCGCTCGAGAACAGGCATCTCGCTTTCGGAGTCACTCTCCCGGAAATCGAAGACTGATGTTTCGGAAGAACTCCTACATCCGCTCGCCCTAGCCGGGACTGTGGACGCGACCGTGGCGGCAACAGGCACGACTGCCGGTACATTATCCTCATCGGTTCTCGAAAACAAACGTCTTCTGGGCGGCAAAGAGACCGTTTTCTCGCGTGTTAATTTCGGTGGGCTACCTGCGGACGAACCAGACTGTGGTGTCGACGTCGAAGCCGCACTATCGATTTCTGTGTGCATAATATAAAAATTATATGCATACCTCCAAGATAATATTAATTATAGCACAATCGACTAATTGAATAAACAACATAATTATTATGCGGGACTATGATCGAGACGAGACAAATAGGTCAAATCGACATGAAAATATCATTAAAATAATATCTATAATATTTAACTACTAGCGTCTTTTACGCTAGATGACATTAAATTACCTCTCGGCGTCGACGACACATCTTGAGGAGGTATGGAGGATGCTTTCGTTGTAAATTGGCCGGTTCCGACCTAAATGAAAGGTATAAATTGTAAAATCGACACAATTAACACTATTGCGCAAATTAATTAGAGTTAAGTAGAGACAACCACGCACTTGTTTCAGTTCCGCCTTCGTCCTGATCTTCGCAGCTAAGATAGCGGCAAGACCGTCGTCCTTGTCACGATGGATTTGGTTCTCGGCGCCACGTGGTCCCGCGAGGGAGGCTTCCTTGCCGGGTAGCGTGGCAGATGCGTTCACTCTTGAGGCATACATGCTACGTGGCACTTCCTGAGTGATCGAGTCTATTGCTCGCGGAACGTGCAACTTGTAATGTGGCGGTGTGTTGCTGTTACGCTCGAGCAAACTCGCCGCCGTGAATGGTGACAGATTGTGCCTGCCGATGCTCTTGGGCTCGACTGGCGCGACGACCTGTGGGAATTAATTTCACGGAAATTATCAGAAACGTCATGTAGATGTCGAGCGTCTGGAAATCAGACAAAGATATGAATAGAAATACTAAGTGAAATCGTCGTATGTTTTCATTTCCAACTACAATTCACATTATTTGATTTTATGCGCAAAGATTGGTGAGTTATTGATAACGAAAAAAAACTTGCATACTCGATAGCAAAAATCAAACTTTCTTACCTTATTCTGGAAGCTCTGTTGATTGTGATTAACCAAAATAGGCTGCTGACTATTGAGCTGTTCATCCCTTTGTTGCTTATTTTCCAAGCTGTTCCTCAGCAAGTTGAGCACCCTCTTGTCGGCACCAGTATTGCTAGGTTGATCTATCGATTGGCCACTGGACATCCCGCTCGAGGGACATGCCATCTTCTGAATTGACTGGCGATAATTTGGATAGGTAAGTTGTGCACTGCTCAATTGTTGCGGTAATGGGTGTACACTCGCGGATTTCGAAATAACTGGATGATTATACGACGACGGCGAACTGCGTATGATTTTGGACTCCGGATAGGTCCTTTTATCACAGTATACCGATTGATATCTGGATTCTGGCGTCGAATAACTACCATTATTATCGGTTCTGTGATCGCCAGGTGTCGTCAGAGCTCCATTTGGCAGAGGAACCGACAAATTCATCTCTTGCCGTTTTTGCTGTTCGTTCTGCGCACCTGTAGTCGATAGTTTCGATTCAACAATTTGTTTGTCGGTACTCGGTACTCGCCAAGCAGCTCTGGCCTGTTTGTTAGGGTTCCCTATACCGTAAATCGCCTCTCCAGCTCTTTTGAGTGGTCGTTCGCGCTGAGGAAATTGCTGATCGAACTTTGCCCTACTGTCCGCTAAATAGTAGCTCGAGTCGGGTGGGTAATCTTGTGCGGGCAATGTGGGCGGGCCAAGTCGCGGAGATGAATCCATCATCGAGTGATACTTGGAAAACCTCGAGGACACAGAATCATTCGTTTGAAGGTACGATGAAGACGCAGACGTTGATGACGATGAGGACGACGGTGGCGGTGGTACCGTCAGACTGTCGTACGGCGACGTGGGCAGTGGACGTTTCTTGAACGTGGACATGTGAGGCAGTGGAGAGGCGTTGGTATGATGGGATGAGAGAGGCTGGGCGGATGGGACGTAAAGCTGCTGCGGATGCTGCGCAGTACTTCTGCGAAGAGAACTGTCGTGATGCGATTGACGTAGGGGCGTCGAAGTAAAATCTGGCAAAAAGTCGACTTTGGGCGCGCACACCGTTTGCGGTGTCGATGCCCGAACGCAGGTCACCTGCATGGAATTCCTCGAACTGTTACTCGAAGGCCTATCGTACGACGACGCGTACGACGACGCGTACGACGGTTGTGCCGGTGCTGATTGATGCACGACAGCCGGAGGTGGCATCGGCCTGTTCACATTGTTCCTAGATGAACTCAGATTTGAGCTACTGACATGTTTGTCGGTGCTGATAGTCTCAAGATCATCCTGCGCCGTAGAATCAGCCGATGTCTTAACTGTTTTTACGGACAAGTCCAGAGGAGATTCTCTCTTCCGAACCGCGTTACTCGGCGACGGAGAACTTGCCATAGTGGCGACCGATGTCGCTTGACTACCGGATGACGCTGGATTCTGATAAGGATGTTCTTTATAGGCATAGCCCTCGGCCGTAATTCGTGTCGTTGGCTGATGATATGTCGACGATCCCGCTGACCGATCTGACTCGTCGGAAGACTGATACGCGTGGATCGATGGAACGGAAGACCTCGCACCACCTGAACCACCATGATTACTGATAGTCGTTACTGTAGTACCGGTAGCGGAATTGTTACCATGATGACTGGGCGCTATTGTGGTGGCATACGTCGATGATGGATAGCTTTGTTGGCCAGTATATCGCGAACCGTACGTCATGTTCGTCACAGTGGTTGTTCTACCATTCACCGGTATCGCGTGGTTTATAGCCGAGACCGGAGTCATTGGATACTCAGCAAGCCTCTGAGGAGGCATCGTTATAGACGAGGGGGGCATCACGACGGACGAGACTTTGTTGGTTGCATTCGTCGAATGTATTCGTTGTCGTATTGTTGCTTGCGCCGATTTTCCCAATAGTTCTCGCCTGTTGGAATGATAAGACGAAAGAGCGGCGATAGGCGGCAGGTTATGCGTGTTACCACTCCTCTGCGTGGGTGACCGATGCGTACCGTAAGGAGGTATCGTTGTAACGTCAATCGCCCCTCTCTTCGTAGCATCCGCGCCGTTATATGTCGCGTGCTTGCTGACATTTTGCTGGTAGCTACCTAGATTATTGTTACCGGGAGTGTTAGGGTATACTGTCTGCGGTACTAGCATCTGCTGCATACTGTAAGACTGATTGTGAGACCGACTTGGTTGAGAGTAGTAGTTATTCCCCTGCGACTCCGGTTGTGGGTTCTTCTGGAAGGAATGGTACGAAGACTGGGACGGTGGCGGCGGTGCGTAAGGCAACCCCATCGCCGCGTCACGAACCGCCGCCACGTAATTCGTTTGATAGTGTTGCGAAGTAACCGGTGGCAGATTGTACGATTGTGATGTCGACCTTGACGAAGCCGACGACTGCTGCTGCTGCTGCTGCTGCTGCTGCTGCTGCTGCTGCTGCTGTTGCTGCTGCTGCTGCGGTGGCGGTGGCGGAGGCGGTGGTGGTGGATAAGTCGGCGAATGCGGCTGGAAGCTGTTGTGCGGCGAGGGTGTATGATGAGGAGACGGGGAGGCATGTGGATTGTGCAGGCTGGATACGTGGGGCGACTGCCGCTGTGGCGACGGAGTCGCGTGATGCGGCGACGGAGTAGCGTGACGTGGTGACGGTTCATGATGCGGCGACGGCGTCGTTCCTACGTGATATCCACTCGGGGGTGGTGGCATCTGTTGCTGCTGCGAATGGTTCGCCGTCATGGCGACAGAGGAGGATGACGATGGAACACCGTGCGGTGGCAGCGACATTATGCGACCTCCATATGAGGAACCGTGCGAGTGTGGCGATGCATTTATACGACTAGGATGCTGTTGCTGTTGCTGCTGCTGCTGTTGCTGCTGTAGAGACGACGATTGTTGATGTTGCTGTTGCTGCTGCTGCTGCTGCTGATGATGATGATAATGTACCGAGGTGGCAGCGGACGGCAGATGCGGTGAAGGAATGTGACCCGGAAGATTCTGCGACTGCGATTGCAAAGGAATGTGATTGGAGGAGGAGCTTCCTAGTCCAGGCTGACGCGGACTGACCGCCTGCGACGATGAAGAGCAAGCGGCGGTGGAAGAGTGCAATCCATCCGAACTATGAGACCTGTCGTTGACGCTCGAAGTAGAAGCGGTCAGACGATGGGCCTGCTGCTGATACTGGTTCGTGGGACGATAACTCTGAGAGGATGAAGAGGAGGAACCAGATCCATACACCGAAGATCCGTTGAGAGAACTCTGAGCGAGTGGCATGTTGTTGCCATAAGTACCAGGTATTCGTTGCTGTTCTGGCGGACAATGTCCTTGAGTAACGACGTTGGATGATGCTGTCGTATTATTCTGCTCTATTGGCGTCGGTCTTGTGCTCGGTTGTTGAACCATACTCGGAGGCTGCGCTACATTGGCGGACTGATAAATGGAACTCTGCGAATACGGAGCCGGTGCGCATTTCGTGATGTCTGGGTGATGGTAGCGTGGGTAGTACTGAGTCCTCTGGACAACGATCGGCTGCGATTGCCTATCGTTATTGGCGGTCTGATACGTTGAAGCGGAGTGCGATGAGGAAGAGGCGAGCATCTCTGCCGCACTGAAGGACGTCCTGCTGACATTACTAAGTTGCTGGTACACTGGTCCAGGGGAATGTGGCGGTTGGGGCGGTTGCATCTGATGCAAATGCGATGACGAGTTCAACGTTGAAAGATGAGATTGATGATGGTGATGATTGTGATCGCTGGAGGACGAGGTGGTCGACGATGATGATGACGTTAGTGGCGGTCTCTGCGAAAAATTCGACGATGATGCGGCAGCGGCGGAGGAGGAGGAGGAGGAGAATTGATAATTCGAAGGCTGCATCTCGGTTAAAGTGACAGTGCCCGAGGAGGAGCTGGGCTCCATGGCGGAGCCTTCGTCGCCTGGCCTCGTATCCGGGACTTCGACCCTGGTCGGCTGCGGCGCATATGGCTCCACGTGTGGATTCCAGAAGCTAGATCCGGCAGTCGCATTGCTACTCTCCACGGACGACGAAGGTCTAACGTCGGTAGGGTAACGATTCGACTCCTGAACATTGCTATTGCTGCTGCTGCTATTGGCGGAAGTCGAAATTGACTGAGTTGATTGTGTCGGCTGCGACGGTGCATCATGATCATGCGTTGTCGCCGACGTGGACGAGGCGGGATTCGTGGAGGATGTCGAGTGGAGATTGTGATCCACCGACGTGGCCGCGCCACTACCTGTACTCGGTACGGGCAGTCCCTGGAAGTACTGGCGAGCCCCCTCTAACACGTTCGTGAAGCTCACATCCATGTCACGCCAACTGCTAATCTGCAATGACAAAGCGCAATTATGGATTGAAAATCAGCCGTGTCATGCAATATAATCTTAAGTCTATGTAGACAAGTACGCACTAGAAGCTAAATAAGAATGTGTATAATTTTTTATTCAAAATTTATCTAATCAATTGTTTTCAGAAGCAAGTATGTTTTATCCTCATATTTAAAACGATTGTATTGTGATGATTATTCATAAGTTATTTTGTAAATTTCGTAAAAATTGCTAAACAAAATTGTGTCATTCTCAATAGAATCATTTCGCAATAGAACATTATTGCCAAAGTTGATGGATCAGAAACAAGGTTATCTTCTACGCAGGACTGTAATCATCTACAGGAATTATTCACAACGAGCCATTTCGATTAGGACTGTTTGAGCTTAAACATAACATCAATAATATCGCATTCATTCTACTCAGAAATCAACATTCAGAATTAGTCAAAGACAAAGTCATCGTTCACGTTGAATCATTGAGAAGATTCGTCAACTATGGTAAATTTAGGGTCAGGGTTATAAGAGCGCGGAGTTCCCCAAAGTCGAGTCCGAAGGGACACTTCTCTTGGGGATTACCGAAATGTTCACACGATACCGTCGACCAGGAACGGCCGGCAGGGGAGGAGAGAATGAGGTCGAAGCATTAATCTTCATTGTCTTGTATTTGCCCGTTACAAGAGGCAGACGTATTCCCCTTCCGTTCCCTTCATCCTCGATCTCGACCAGGCAACTTCGATCTCGCATTATTAATCTCGTAGCATTATGAAAGATAAAGATCTTGCGCGGCAACCTGCCGAAGGGATGGCAAAGTTGGCAAGAGAACCAATCAGACTATTCGACATCGCGCGAAACACCCGTAAATTCATCTCCAATGAATTCAGATTAATAAAAAAAAAAAAAAGAGATACTGTAATTAGATCGTACGTCGTTCGAGAGGATCAAAATTCGCTATTTCTCGTACATACGAGTTTAACTACGATGCCTCGATGATGCATATAATAATTCGCCGTAACGTATATCGCGGGCGCTCTCTATTATCGAGCACGTGAAAAAAAATCTTGATGTTTAACGCATTCTCGCTTTTTACCACAACCGATAATCGCTTTTTGTTTGGGAGAGAGGGAGACGACTTTCGAAAGAGGATGAGCTGTATCGCGTTCAGTAGTAGTTTCCGCAGGAGTTTCGGTTATCATAATAGAGCCGCAGAACTGCGCGCCCGTTATTACCATCACCATCACCGCGAGGCAAATAGCCTCTTCAGCGATCGGTGAGACGTCGAAGACCCCCGTCATCCTCCACTCGAGGAGTCAGCCGCCTGTAATATAGATCGCTATCGATCCGAGCCGGTCGATAGAGAGAGAGAGAGAGAGAGAGAGAGAGAGAGAGAGAGAGAGAGAGAGAGAG
>NW_017305180.1:7590710-7593223 GCF_001594115.1 Trachymyrmex septentrionalis
AGAGAGAGAGAGGTGGTGAGCCTATGTGTTTGATGTCGGTGTACACGGGCGCTCATTCGCGTCGTGGCTCATTGAGACGTGGAAAAAGGGACGCAGAAGTTAGATATCGGAAAGCTGTAACGCGGGAAGTACTGGGACACGCGCCAACACCACTGTAACCTCCACCAACTTCCGCGCTCGAAATAACTGGCGACGGGGCGAGACAACGGAGCACGAATAATCTCGGGTAACGATGCGAAGATCTGGTTCCACTCGAATGTCGCTTAACCGTGACACTCAAAGCAATGCATAACTGTAAATCTCGTTCACGAACAAATCGTCGAATCATTGACTGATGAAGAATTAAAGAATCATCCAAGTATCAATGGAACTTCCAAGAGACACGAGGAAGGTAAATTGTAACATTCTTTCATGAATGTAAACAACTTTACCGTTGATGCAGTTTATCCTTTAATTTTTTACATACCTTTACGTGCCGCAATATTGCGCTTCGTATAATTTATATGTTTAATTCGTTGGCATATTACGTCGTGTATAATATATGATATTAATTGAACTATTATATTATAATGTATGATAATAGTTTGCATCCCTTTATATAGGATTAGAACAATACTGTTCGCATTTTAGGGATTTGCGGGAAACGCGTGTTACAATACGTGCGATATAATATGGCTCGTAACCAAAAACAAGTCGAATTAATCATCCTCGTGGACACTACCGCAGATGACTGCGGGAAAGTAGTGGGATTTCCTTCCTTCGAACGAAATCATACACGTACGTATTGACTAGAGTCGCAAAATACATAACACACCGAGCTCCCACGTTCAGTGTAAATGTTAGGTAGGAATCAATATCGCGCACCCTTGCCGAGCAACCTGAAGGGCTGGTCTGGTCCCCTTCGTGCGCCAGTCAAAGACCCCCTCACCTACCCTCTTGTCCCGTCTCGTCCCTCCGTCTCCATTCCGTCCCGTTCTCCATTACATTCTGTCCCGTTACCGGGCACACACTCTCGTACGTAATCCCGCTCGCGTGCACGTACGTGCATGGGGAATAGGAGAACGATCACGTGTATATGTACATGCGGGCGGCGGAGGGACGGTTTGGTTGGAATTCTCACGATTTCAAGCATGGCGAGGCCATGCTCGATAAGGCTACACCGTGAGGTAATAAATATCCGGTGCTAAAGCAGTGGCCCCGATGCGCGTTTCGGGGGGTTCAACCGGAGAGCGATCTCGAGACCGCATTTACCCCCGAGTCGGTTTCAAAACGAAGAGGTCCACCCCGTTGCCGCCCGATAAGATCCGCGACAAATGGCGCCTGGGGTGGTCTTTTTCTCTTCGGGAGAACGAGAGAGTGGTGAAATTATGTGGCGTACGCGCGCGGTAACCGGTCTCCGCAAATATCGCGACTCGCGACGGGAAATGATCGATCATCAGCGATATCCGCGATCCCGCGCTTAAAACGTTTCCTACGGGGAATATCATTTACGGTTGACCTAACGCGCGCGATTCTCGATAATGAGGATATATTCACTGTTCACAAGCGCACATGTTAAATATACAATATTAATTAATTTAAATGATATTACAATCGATTATAAAGCACGCTAATTATGGTAGCTATGATTAATATTATTATATAAACAGATAAAATTATCTATTTCCGTGTCACAAGATCAAGCCGTAATAATTACAAGCTATGATATATATATTGTGACAACGAACTATCATTTCGATAATTCTGTTTTTATCGCAACAAAGATATCACGTTCATGCGAATTTATCTGTCGTTATTACGTCGATTGACCTCACGTCAAAGGGAGAAAGCGGATGCGCTTGCCTAGGCTGCTTGAGTTCGTGAAACGGGGGAGGGGGCGGGGGGGGCGACCTGAGTCGCGGGGGATAGAATGACGCACAAAGGTCCAGAGTTTGCCGGTGGTTTGCAGGTTGACCGTAGATTCGATGTCGGGATAATCCGCTGGCGCTCGATTAAAAGCCGCGCAGCAGGACGGAACGTGGCGGAAGTACAGAGAGGAGAGCCCGAGCAAAAGGCGAGAGAGACGGAGAATAATGCCTTAAGCCGAGTTAAGCCGCGGCTTAAACGACGGCCACGACACCGCAAGCGTCTCTCTACCTCTCGCTTAGCCTCCAGCAAGACTAACGAAATCGTTCATGACATCGCGAACTTGTCTCAATCGGTGCGATTAGTTCAAAACCAGATCTAAATCGCTTCGTCCGTTTTCGACTGAATCCTCGATTTTATTTAGCTATCTTAATTTTGTGTGTGTGTGTGTGTGTGTTTGCGAGTTTTGGATCAGAAAGGAAATATAATGCTTTCTACAATAAGCCATTACCTACAAATTTAAATCTTAAGAAATTGACCAATCCCAGTCGAATGTGATAAGAAAAATCGACTACGATTAATTTTCTTATGACTCAAGACTTAAACTTTGATAATTAATCTATTGTATATTACTCCATTTTTTAATAGACCAAATAATACGCACGCAC
>NW_017305180.1:7593323-7602696 GCF_001594115.1 Trachymyrmex septentrionalis
GTATATTGATATTGATATATTGTATATTACTCCATTTTTTAATAGACCAAATAATACGCACGCACTAAATTTAAGTTCTAATATTATATACTTACATAAAAACTACACAAATATACAAGTACACAAGCATACGGATCGATTAATCTAACCTTTGTGAGCTGTCAAAACACTTCATGCCGACAGCTCACTCTCGCAGTATGAAATGAACAAAGAGAGCGAACCAATCAGAATCGTGGAAAAGAGGTAACAATGAACTGACAATCAATTTAACACGCAAATTTTATTATAGGGAAGACTCCTCGCAGTACGAAGTGAAACACAAAGAGAGAAAACCAATCAAAATCGTGGAAGAGGTAACGATAAATCGACTATCAATTTAACACGCAAATTTTATTATAGGGAAAATAGGGAAGATAGAATTAAAAAATTAATATTTAACTAACCTTGAGCTATAAAGAACGGGATCCGTACTTTTACGTTTTGCACCTTTAATAATACTTATCGAAACGCTGTGAAAACAAAAAAGTATAGAGCTACCTCACTACGCGTTAACCGATAAAAATTTTATGAGCGTAGTTCAACTCGTTCTAAGTTTACGATTATGACGCAACGTACGCGTATTATCGCGATAACTTCCGATTCCGTTTACGAGAGAAGGTCTGCGAAATTCCAGGATACGCTAACTCTCGCCGTCTCGAGTGGAATTATGACGACCGGCATGGTCAGCCGTTCCTTTCCGAACAACTGCCCTTCTCCCTCGAAAGAGCAAAGAAGAGGAGGAACGAGAGAAAAACGAAGATTTATTCTAGAATTAAATACCTCGAACAAATACACCCTCGACTCGCCGGCGATCCCTTTTTCTTTCCCGATTCATCCCTTGACCTCGTTTCCCCGGATCACGCTTTCCGACTTCATTGACCCGTTAAGCCGATTTAAAATGCTCCGCCTTTAACTCCCCTCGAGGACCGTGTTTTACGTCTCACTCTCGTCTCGCTGTCGCTGGCCATAAAGAATTTAATCTCTTTATTTCCGGATCCCCGATGTAAATGGAGAAAATAACGAGATGTTTTTACATCAAACATATCGAAGTACTTCATTAAATAATTTGCAATGTTTTTTACTGTACGCGTACTGATCATAAATGTTTAGCTAGTCGTTAACATCTTCTTTCAACTAACACAATAAAATCATTAAATAAAATATGTAGAATCTATAGCCAACCTTTCTCCTTTTTATACAAAATTTCATTTCACATTTTACTTTTTATTAAAAAAAAAAAAAGATTCACCGTTCAATGCCAGAAATGTTCACGACCCGCGAATCTGTCAACGTTTCGTAACTCTTCACGATTACATCGTTTGCGGCGCACAAGACGGGTAATGTAACAAAGAATGATTATGTTCCGAGGCACAGGCGCAACATCTCGGCCGAGTATTCAAGCAGTAAGAGAGATGTAACGAGGTCAAGGAAGCTAAAGGGGAGCTGCGAGACGTAACTCACAACGGAGCCACGAGTGTCATAAGGAAGGCCGGAAACAGAAAGCATTATGCCTCTGTTCCCCTTTGGAGTTTCACGATAGCAACAAAGAGAGGCAAAGAAAAGATAAGAGGTTGGTCCGATTTGACTTTTCGGAAAATCATAAATTACTATATGTGTACTAAACAACCATCAGTTCCATCTTCCTTTTCTACTTGTATTACTATCCGTGCTTATCTCGATACGTATGCCGTATCGAAATCTTTGGTTCTCCATTGCATTGCTTGGAGAAATCACGTGGATATAATTGAAGAAAAAAAGAGAACGCAACATCCGCAAGATTGGGAAAGCGTAGCTCTTATGGTACATCTTTCTAACACAAAAAAACAATTCTGCATGCGGTTAATATTTTTACAACGTGGAACGACGTAAGCACTGCATTACTACATCGTGAGCTGAAATCACACAGGAATTTCTAATGGAGTTTCAAATCAATGCGGAGAAAATTGCTAGTCGCTTAGATAGCTGTTAGATAAAATTTACTTAGAATCTATTAATCTGTTGGTATCTCAATGCTATGTAGATCAAACGGATTCTTTTCTCGAAAGTGAGGATCTCGGCACAGATTGCAATGACTCATAAGTTTTTCAATCTGCAAATGCATTCATGCTTTGCGTGTGCAAATATGTGGTACATTCTCTTCGAAAGAACTTAAGAATGTTTAACGAGATATCGACCCCTACCAACCGCGCGAGTATGTGAATTCCTCTTAACGAACTGGTATTCTGAAGAGGGTGTCCAAAGTGCGAACTATGTGCTGGAGTTGCGCGCAAAAGAACGAAAACTGTAAAAGTCTATCTAGAGTCTATCACGTTAATAAAACAAAAACAGCAATTCTTATATCATTAAATAATCGAGCATCCTTACACATATATATCTTCTTATATGATTTTCGTTTTATATACACGCACAATTTTTAGTTATTCTTATAAATCCTTATCACGCGAAAAAAATGTGAAATACTTGCATTAAGACTACGAGACGAAGCATCCGATAAGTATAAATACTTATTTAGTTTCAAAGAAACAGTTTTGATTTTCGAGTGTGTTGTTCACTACAAATTAATATAGTTCTAATTTTATGTATTTGGTTCAAGTTCTTGTACGATGTGTATCTTCCCCCCTCCCCCTCTGTCTCTTTCTCTCTCTCTCTCTCTCTCTCTCTCTCTCTCTCTCTCTCTCTCCCTCATAATTGAATACCCATCTTACGACATAAAGACACATGTAACATCTGTCCGAAACTACCTTGAACAAAGTCTACCGATATCCTACATATCTTACAGATTTAGGATCAAGTTTACGGCATATCGTTGTAAAAAGAACTTCTTTGCCTAATTCTAAACACATAAATAATTTTCAAGACAGTGTTCGACCGACTTCGGTTTCTAAAGCGACTGGCCGTGATATATTGCCAAAACAATAGTGCGCTTCTCCATAAATCTCTACAGTTAGCAAACTCGTTATGTCCGCGCGTTAGCACTTCTCGAGTAATAGCTGGTAGCTTCGATGCAGTCCAGTGCAGTTTGTTTAACGAGCTTCTCGTCCCCTGCCAATCGCGCGAACGTGCCCACGAATTCGCTCCAATATGGGGAAAACGACGTGTGAAGCCTATACGTCGGAGCAATTGCATTCACGGTCCTTAACGGGTCGTTATTTATCGAAGTGTAAATTCGCAGTACATGCATAATGCCGAAAGAAAGAAGAAATATGAGAAGGGGTTTGCTTCTCTATAGGATATAAATTTGCCAGTCATATAAAGGGTTGCCACAGAGAAACAAATTTTAAAATTCCCTGACTTTTCCAGGTTTTCCAGATGAAAATGGAAAACTTTCCAATAGAAAATATGTAAATTTTAACACATTTAAAGTCAATAAATGTAGGAAAGCTAGCCTATATTATTAAAAACAATGCAAAAAAAGGCTTGGTAGCGTACTAAAATTTTTGGTGCAAATTCGAGCCAAAAAAAAAGTAAATTAGAATTGGAAAAAGTATGTTGTTATGAAGAAGAGCGATCAAATAAAAATACTGAATAAAAAAATATAAATTTTAATTAATAATGTGTTATTAAAGTATGCAAGTTTTCAACTATAAATATCAGATATAATATTGAAAAATCATAACAATTCTGAAATAGAATCAGTTTAAGGAAATTGTGAGCAAATTTCAAAATTCCAGACTTTTACAATTCCCTCTGACTTTTCCCGATTTTCCACGATCAATATCAATTTCCCTGGCTTTTCTCCATTTTTCCGATTTTTCAGGTCTGTTTCAACCCCGATAATACTCTTTCAATAAAGATATATCATAATTTCTATCCATAATAATAGTAATAATAGTAATAGATTTGTAGATCATGATCGTGTATATCAAATTTTGATTAATTGTCATCAGTTTGTTTGATTATCAACCACTATTTATATTCATAAACTTACTACAAAAACGTTATGGTATACGTGTAACATTTGATCGTTGAAATATAATGCCTTAGCGGCCAACGCGAGGATTTAAACGCGATCGAGTGCCAACGGGAGCTTTGTCAAAGCTCCAAGTAGCGCAAGGACATTCCGGAAGTTGGAGCGCACGAGCGAACGAGGTAGCACGTGTTGCACGTTCCGTTGAAATATTTTTCGGAATATTCCAAGGTATTTCCCTCTCGGCAGTGAATTCACACGGTTTTTCGGTTACTCACAGTTTACAACTACGGTAATAATATGAATTTCGCGTGGTGCGCGTAACAAGACGGTCGGTCGCAATATCGCTACCTCAAAACGCCATAAAACTTCTTTGTAGCTTTTCACATCGTGAAAATTTATTAGAATACATGAAACACATCAGTAAGTTTTAGTACTAATATTAGACGGTTAATTTAAGAAATATCTTATGCTGCATACAATTTTTTAAAGGATACATTATAGAGTATCAAATATTAATAGTACTTTATACATTAATTAAAATTGTCAATGTATCAAACTTTTACTATTTTTAAAAAGTTTATTAAAAATAATTAAAAAATAACAAATTCAAGTAAGATAAAAGCAATAAGTAATTAGCGCATATATATATAAAGACTGTTTGTAAAAAATAATGTACATAAATATGTATATAAAATCATTTAAAAAATATTATGCATAAAAATCCAGCCCGACTGAAAATGTCTTCATTAATATTTATTTATTTTATGTTAATTACATATCGATCTATATTCATTTATCATTGAAATTCTATTTGCCTTTGAAACATATATTTCGCATAATATATCTACAATATTAAAACAAGTGTTTCGATTATAAATCTCAATCGAAGCTCCATGAGATTCATAAAATTATAGAAGCGTAACATCGATGGAAATAATATTGTTGAGAGCAAAAACTTTCTCTGTTTTAAGTAACAATTCTGCTTCATCAAAGCGTGTTCAATTTTTTACGAAAACAGATGAAAGATGAAAAATTGCGAAACGTGGGAATTTATGAAGGAAAACTTCGGGGGAAAAAAAAGGGAAAACGACGTTATGTCGGTCGTGATGTTACAAAGAGGAGACGAAAAATTCGCGCGAGTGTCGCCGAGAGGCGTAGCAACGTGTGCGCTTTGTTTCCGAAAAAACGGTCCGAAAAAAATCATCCAAAAGTCGAGCGTGGAATTAAAAACGTCGCGAAAGCGACGAGAAAAAGCTGGCGCTTATGATTTTTTCATTCGCGAAGAGACTCAACCAAAAAAAAAAAAGAAAGAGAAAGAGATAGAGAAGTCCCACTTGGCATCAACCGTGTGCAACAGGGTCATTCGAGTCTACGAACGCTTGTCACATCGAATGGTTGATCCTACAAGAGCGAGTTCACAGACCGATTTCACCAAATTTTTGCCACGGCTGTTTTCTCCCGGATACTCAGCAGCGCACGAAAGTACGAAGAATTATCGTCAGACGCGCGTGATAATTTCCATCTATCCATAATGCAGTGATTCTGTGCACCGGTATCTCGACGCAAGAGAGTAAGTTTTCCGTTCTCTTAAACGAAAATACAATAACGATGCATTTTCATCAAAGCAATTTATATTAATGACTAATCGGAAAAGCGGGATTAATCTCGCAAACAAGAGAAACCCGTGCGGAAGATATTTTCAGTCGTGAATCGCTCGAACGAATAATTAAGTCCGCGATTCGCGACCTACTTGGCAAAAATCGAAGCGAAAGAAAAAGGTAACCCGGACAACAGCGAGCGTGAGAGATTCTCAAGGACTCGCGGGTTGTCCGTTCTCGACGATGCGGCAGCGGGCATCGAAGCGACGAAGAAGCGATTCGACGACGAAGCACGGAACAGCAGCTGCAGAATTTCTTGCTAACGCCCGGAACAAGCTGTACCGTTATGAATAAAGGAGGTTGAGAGAGCCAGACGATCGAATGCCGTGTGTCGACGTTCACGGCATGTTCTCCCATTCGCCATCTTTCGTGAGCTATTGCAGTCGCCAAGGAATATTAATAGCTCATTTACTTACAGAAAAATGAGGGATCGTTCGGTTTCCAAAGGCCTAGTTTCGAGCCTAGAAATTTTGAACATTTCTTTCGGAGAATTCTCACGTCTCTAATCTCGGAAATTAGACACGCACGATCTGTCTAGAAAGTTCCGAGACTTGATTTTTTTCCTAAACAAATAACGCTATTTTTCCGACAACTGCGGCACTTTTTAATACCGACACTCAACTACTTGTATGATTTTTTTACGATGTTGCAAGTGGTATGTTTTGAGAATCGGCTGTTGTGTGGGTTTAGATTTTTTCCCTTGAAAAATTTTCTTGATGGAACAACGACTGTTGTTTGTTAAATTTTTGTTTCAAAATTCAAATCCAGAGTTGATCTCAGGGAAAATAAAATTGAATCAAAGTAAAGGTGACAAAATTCAAAATCAAGACGACATTGATCGCTTTTTTGACGCTGATGGCATAACTTTTGAAGTTGAAATTGCAAATAAAGGAAACGCGTTTTGATAACATTTAAATATCCAGGCGAATTGACTTCGAAATTTGCCTTCAATGTGATGAGCGAAAGATGACCACTGTAAAAACTTCTTAAAAGAATATTCTGAGGTCAAAGGGGAGACATGTTGAAATTTTGAGTTTTCTCTCTCTCTCATTAGTAAAATTTATATCTCTATTTCTCGATTTTTCTTTTATCCGTTTCTTTTTTCGTTTCAAAACTTTTTCGACAGACCATGTATAACATTGCAGATATTAATTGCAATATTTACCTAATTTTGATATCTATGTTGTCGTTTATAATTTCATCGATGTCATAATTTAGGATCTGGCTACCAAAATATTTAACATTAACATTTTTTTATTGCGACAGGTTGACAGGTTTGACACGATTGTATCTTTGAAATTTTTAATAAGCCGTATCGCTTTGTTTACCAAACACGTACATTCCATGTACTTACAGTACTTGACAATGGTAACACGATATAGATTTTTGCATTGCGATATTTTACGAGAACTAATTAATATAATAAAAATAGGGAAAAAGGGGGAAAAAAAAGATGAGAATAAAGGCGACGCGATACAAGTCGTTGCTCCATTCATTTAGTAGCTCTCGTTGGAAAATTGCGGGTAGCCAAAGTAGGATAAAACGATCATGGAATTTCCGTGCAACGAGCTGCAGCATTGCAACTTGAGTGCAACGAACGACTCGGTATACAAATGTCACGGATTACAAATGACCATGGCTTCACTAGCAGAAAGCGTTGACCGCGTGACCTCGATAATAACGATCTCGAATTACTTTGTCGCTGCAACTAATGAGTTAATACCGCAGCCGATCGCACGAGTTTTGTAGCTATTAAGTAACCGCTTTATCGCGACGATAATTTCAAACATTGCGCATCCTATTTACGCATATCATTTCATGACGCGCGCGCATTCTCTCGCTAGTTGTCGATGAAGTGCAATCAAGTACATGACACGAGTACTAATTGTATACTGGATACTCCCCGACGCGACAATTAAAATAACTATTATAAATACCTGTCTCATGAATATCGCTGCGCGCGAACGATTAAAAACTCGATCAAAATTTGCGTTCGTCGAACATATTCACTTTGTCATTGTTAAAGTATATTTATATTGTGAAAAAAAAAAACCTAATTACCTTTCGAGATAAAAGAATGTAGATAACAACATTGATATCGTATATTTTTGTTAATCAACGCACGTTCTGCCTCAATTTTAATCGTGCGTTACGAAGGATGGTCACGATTTTTTTATCAGCATATTTAATGGCGTAAACATCAGCAAGCAGTGACATTGCCACCCCGAAATCCAGCTCTCTCTCGCGCCCGCCTTTCCGTAACGACCGTTCCTTTTCCACGGCCGTGGTGGCTCCCAGCCTCGACCTCGCCCTCGTGAAAGACGGCCGCGGCGCGCAACACGGAGATCGGCTAAATGGAATTAAGGCGAAATGGAGCAACGTAAAACTCGGCTCCTGTGAAACGCGCGAGGAAGGTAAAACGGGAGAACCCGTCTCTCATCGACGGTACGTGCGATGTTAACGAGTAACAGAATAAACCATGTTGCGTGTATTGGCCGTTTAACTATCGGGTCTCTTGATAAAAAAAAAAATCGATTTCAAACTTGTCATATGAGATTAAGGTTGCCATATCAAAATTGTTCAAAACAACAACTTATAAACAAACAATCCAGACATTTTGTAAAAATTTTATGAAAATATGTGTAGGCTAGTAAAATTTGTCAGAAGAATCGATGATTATCTCATCATTAGTGGTATCTATTAATTTAACGTACTGTCTAAAGTTTTTAGAATGGATCTCACTCTGAGGAGTAAAATCTCATTCTTAAAGATCAAAAATTAAACCGCTCAGCCACAGTTTTCAAAACTGGCTTAATTTTCTCATTCCTTAGAGTAAGATTCCACTCTAAAAAAAATTTAAAGAATAAAGAAATTGACCAATCGTAGTTGATTATTCTCCTCACATTCAACTATATTGATCAGTGTTTTACAGTTTAAGGATTACTACATCTATTCTATAATCAAGATTAATACGGAATAAGCGCGAGAGAAATTAAAGCAACATACTTTTCTTAAAAAAGAAAATTGTTTTTAAATCTCGGATGCTCATAATTATCCCGGATGCTTTTGGAAAATCTTCCCGGATGTTCCCGGACGTTCTAAAAAAGACGACGTGAGATGCACAGATTAAAAATGTTTGTCAGTAACGTTTTCAAAACATTTTGAATATATTATAGCGTTATAAGCGAGAGTTTGCGGAAGAAGGCATTTAATGGGTTTGCTATATGAAAAGCGAGAGATCAAAACGCGATGCTGGCGATGCACACTAAAGTGACCAATCGATGGTATAACCATTCGGATATTCGCAGGTCAACATTCTGTTTGCTGACTGGACAAACTTCGAAAAAGACCCGTTATGAAAAGAGAGAAAGAAAGAGAGAAAGAGAGAGAATTTTCTAATGTAGGGAAAGCCAAGTGAATTTACGATTATTACGATCGAAACTGTGGGACAAATATTAGGTGCTCGAAAAATAATGGTTATATTTGGTAAAAGTAATGGCCATACTTGGCAATTTGCGATAACAAGAATTCAATTTATGAAACGACGGAAAAAGAGGCTTTTTAAGTACTTAAGCTACCGACAGAAAAACAAACTATTTATTAAAAGTATTTATCATTTAATAAATTAGAATTAACAAATATTAACAATTAATTAAATACATTAAAACTGAACGCATTAAAATCAAGCGAAAAAATTAAAGTCATTACGTGACTACAATCGAATCGATGCTTCGATTGCCTGATCTTGGCCATTGGAGAGTCAATC
>NW_017305180.1:7602796-7603860 GCF_001594115.1 Trachymyrmex septentrionalis
AATATTAACAATTAATTAAATACATTAAAACTGAACGCATTAAAATCAACCGAAAAAATTAAAGTCATTACGTGACTATAGTCGAATCGATGCTTCGATTGCCTGATCTTGGCCATTGGAGAGTCAATCGATTCACTTTGCGCTTAATAAATCCTCGGCTTTATCCATAGGCTTTACGCAAAGTTCAACAAGTTTAACACGTTAATTAGCGCGAAGCAATTGTACGCATCGTGGAACTCGGCAGCTACCCGGGGGCATTTATTTTTCTCTGTAAGATCTCCAACTAGTGATACAGAATTCGCTGAAGCTCGAATACGATATCGAATCCGTTCGCAGTCGCGACACCGTTATCGTCGATCGCGCAGCGATATTTCCTCTCCGGCCAGCTGACGCGGCTTCGCCATCTGCTTGAAAAAGCGACGACTCGCAGAAGTCGTCGGCCGATCGGCCGCGCGTCTATCTAATTTCCTGCCGTGTATAACTGCCGACTCTGTACTCCCACGCGAGAAACGGAGTGGAAACGGCGCGCAAAATATCGACCGCTCAGAATAATTAGATCCCAAGGCCGCTCTCTCGGCCGGCACAATGCCTTTCCCACTTGACACGCCGCCGCCGCCGCCGCGACTCCACTTTCCGCCGTTTCGACTCCGACCAGAGCACTCGGATTCCCACTCACCGCAGCTCATATGAATGGAAGGCGCGAGATGCACGTGCGCCCGATACGAGGCATCCCGCTTACGCGAGGCAGATCGCGAGGAAGATAAAAGGCGAAGCGCAGTAGGGCCGCTCGAGCTCCTCATTCATATAGAATACATCACGTACGATACCTTCGTTCCCCGAGTTCGTTGTACACATCTAACTTTACTCGATACACTTTGTACCTCATTAATAAACCACCGTGTTTATAATAACGCGCGCAATTTATTATAAATAAATATACAAAAGTTAAATTGGATTACGATCGATTACGCTCGCGAACTTCGTTCCATAAACATTTTGAATGCATGCGAAAAAATGTTCCTGGCAAGATTTTCAATCTTTAAAAGAGATGTGTCACCGTTTGA
>NW_017305180.1:7603960-7606164 GCF_001594115.1 Trachymyrmex septentrionalis
TACTTTTATACGATATTTTTACATGACTGTCATGATATATAATAACAACAAAGACGAATTGACGCTTGCAGCGTGTGAAAATGGAACGCACACTGAAATATTCTCTAAATTCTTCGGAGTAGAATCTCATTCTAAAGAGTAACAATTCGACTGCTCTTGAAAAAATGTTCCTGGCAAGATTTTCAATCTTTAAAAGAGATGTGTCACCGTTTGAAGTAAGATTTTACTCCGAAAAATTTAGAGAGTAAATATTATATCTGTTGTCCTTTTCTTTTCTTTTCTTTTTTTTACGAATTCACAGGTTAGTTAAAAGTATATCCTGGAGTTAATAAAATCTTGTCGCAGAGATCTCGTCTCAGATATTTTAATAAGGATAATATTGCAGCGTACACGCAATGCATCGGGGTGCGCAAAACGGCCTTGCACAAGAATTATCCTCCTTAATGTATGAATTCATTGTAATGCAACACGTTAATGCGTAGTGATGCGGATTACCGGCGTAATCGTGGATCACTGGCTGACGGATGTGTTGGAGCACGTAATTGACTTTCACCGCGAGCGCATGTAATCGCGAACCGCAGCGCGTACGAAGATCCGCGCGCGAAGTACTACAAGATTACGGATGAAGTGGTGGCTGCGCATCCGCGGATGTAAATATTTGAAGGGGGATTGTTTCAAGAACGCAGACACGAAGATCGAGATCTTCGGAGTTATGAAATTTCCGGAATGCTACTTTATTTAAACGCTTTATTTAATAGCTTCATAAATTTCTCGCGACGTCGACGGCACGCGATATCCGCGCCGAGAATAAAGAGACGGGAAATACGAGAGGATGAACTCGAACGTTTACGGGAGCGAGAAACGATCTCGCGCTTGGATGAACGACGGCACGGCGACGGTTACGTAGCAAAAATCAGAATTGTCTCAAGCGCAATCGAATTTCTATCGGAGCCAGCTGCCTCATCTTTACATCTCGCTAGTTTCACGGTGTTTTCTCAGATTTCCGCCCGACGTGTAGGTACTTCGCGTGAGAAATACGAGGACTCGTCGATGGCGCGCATGATGAAGATAAGTCGGTAGCTTCTTCTCGAGTGCATTAATCACCGTGGCGAGAAATGCGACCACGGAAGGAGGAAGGACGCGAGGTAATCCTCCAGCACTCGGTATTCTAATATCCATTAGTCCTTCCGATATCCGACTAATCCATCTCCCGCGGCCGTTTTCCCCGATTTGCATACCTTCCTGGCTTTCTTCCACGGCGGCGACGGCGGCGACGAGAGCTCGTTTGTCTCGCCGGGCCGCGAGAAAACCGTAGGATTCGATCGTATATCACAACGAAGAAGGAGAGGACCCGGCACAGCATTCTCTGGCGTGCTCTCCGAGAATATGGAGATGCTACGATAACCCCGCATACCGAATTACCTGCGAGAAAGGTCTATATATTCAATGCGCACTCTGCCGAGAAGTGCGCGCTACTTCTCGAATCAACGTCGCTTCACCTCACTTCGCTTTTACAGAGGTTTATTAGCATAAAACGATTGGATAGCTTAGCACGTGATGCGAGATTGAACAATGAGCGGTTAATTTTAGTCTCGTTATTAACTTCGGTAATCTCGATAATACTTCCATCGTAAAATTAATGATTCCTCCGATTCCTTTTAATATACAGGATGGCGAGGGAGTACATAGGGAGCTGCTGAAACTGGTCTGCAATAAGTTTACAAAGATAAAAGAATAAAATGAGTTAGATATCACTCTGTAAAAAAAAAAAACCTGTCGGTTTTGTCAGTACATAGTATTTAAAAAATACATATTTATGAATTAATAAAAACAAGTTATTAACCCTCTATGATCCAATGTTTTTTTCACTGCTTTTTTAGTCCAACCAAATCACTGATACCTGATTGTGCTCTTCAAAGGGGTTTTTGGGCTCTACGGTTATTTTAATATTGGAAAGTATATTTAGTTTTCAAAAGTGTCTAAATAATTGTAAAAATGTAAATAGTTACCATTTCAAAAATATATCACTGAGTTACGTAATCATTCAAATTGTTCACTTTTTTTTTTAATATTTATTTTTACAAGTTTGTATAATATCGCTTATACTGTACTAATAAAAATTAGTTTGTGAACAAAATTGAGTAGAGTTTATGTGTGTGTGTGTGTGTGTGTGTGTATATATATATATATATATATATATATAT
>NW_017305180.1:7606264-7608992 GCF_001594115.1 Trachymyrmex septentrionalis
AAAATAAATACAGTTTTTTCTACGGGTGTATAATTTATTTTATTCTGTCCATTCACATAACAGCTATTTCATTTCACCAACTTTCTGATTGATATCCTGTGTATATAAAATTCACTTTACCATTATTATTATCATTTCGTTATGCGCGCGAATGCTTAACCGTTCATTTAAGATGTTAAGTTGTAAATCTTTTAAAACCGTTAATCGGACGTTTTATAGTACGCGCGTTTATCTATAAAATAAAATAAATAGCATTGAATAAAACAGCAAACTCGCGCAGTTAATTAAGAACAAGATCGTTCATCCGAATTGCGTTACGGCGAGACGTACACTCTCTCAATTCAATTCAAGGAAAGTCTGTGCCGAGCCGCACTACTTCCGCTTCTACTTTCGCTGCGACTTTTCGAGAAGAAATTATATGCTGGCGCTCGTAAACCGCCACCATTCGGTATGCGCCGTCGCGCGCCGCGTGGATTTAATTAAATATTTGCATTTGGTTTAATCCGCACTCGTCCTCCGTTCTGTCTCCATTTCTTTCTTTCTCACCGTATCGCTACGCCGACGACGCGTCGTAATGAGAAAAGATAGAAAAGTAGAGAGTAATCATCGCGTTTCTGCATTCGGATTATCTGCAGCACGCGTATTATGGTATTATTCGCGCACTCGGACTCTTTTCGAGTCGAAAGATTCACAAAACCACAGAAAGAGTTCTAAAAAGAGGGATGAGATAACGAAAAGGAAGATAACCCTTTGCGAATTTTCCTCATTATGTATAATTAAGCAGGTGTAAATGGAACTGTTAATATTCAAAAAAAACATAATACAAACAGCGTATGAAAAGATATTGCCATCATCCTTCGGGACTTAATTCTTTGGGACCTAAAGAATTATTATGTATACCTTAACATTTTTAGAAAGTATTTGTAAGATTGTGTATTAAAAAAAAGAGAAAAGATTTAGTTCAGTGCTCCTAGTATAATATATCAAAGAAAAAAAAATGTGCGAGACACGAATGATCCAATTGAATGTGCTAAGAATGAAATTCAGTAAGGCGGTATCCTTTTGTGAATTTAAAAACAATTATAATAATTCGTTAAATATATTTTCTTAAAAGTTATTTAAACGAACGCCAATTAAATTGTCGATTATTAGTAATTAGATCTTGTGATAAGCAGAATAATACACAGAATCTGAACACGTTTTTACTGAAAACAATGAAAAATTCTTTCGTAACAAAAATTTTAATCGCGAGACACGTACGTGTCGAACGATTTTGTGTTAACGAGGTTTCATAAGTAGGGCAAAGGGTAGAGAAGCGCGCGTGTTTCAAGGCTCGCCGTATCATGTTGTAACGGTCGACGAGCACGACGAGCACATAGTCGCAAGTTAATACAGCCGATATACCGTGGCCGGGATACGGACCCGTGTAAAGGAAGCCTCATCGTGTCTGCTCTTTGCGACTAATAATAAACTGTACCTATAGAGTAAGTCAGAAGCCCTGCGTTACCGCGGCCATCTCATAATTTTCCGTCAAGTTACCTGAAACAGACAAGACGTATCCCGGGATCGTTAGATGCAGATCGTATTGTAAAATGCGATAATTCGCAAGACTCGCCGTCACGAAGAGCGAGAGACTCGCTTCTCGCGTGCGAGTTTACATATAATACGAAACTTACGTCCGAAATCATTATAGTAAGTGTATCGTGCGGGTAAATTAGATGAGACGAGCAAACATGAATGGTGGAGCGACCTTTCGCGAAGCGTTATCGACCTAGCGCTCCGCAGCTCGGTAATAATATACTACAAACGCCAATTTAATCGCGTTTCATTTAATCGAGCCTCGAGATTTTTACGTCACACGCGAAGAACTCTCTTTCCTCGTACATCGATAGAACCAGTGGAGAAGAAGTGACGAGTTGCGCGAGCCAAGTTGATTCGCTTCGCTGAGACTGGCGGATATTTGCACACGACATTCCGTTCGCAAACGCGATTTCTCCGCGACTGACGTGTATTGCTCGCCGTATAGTCGCAAAATAATACGTACGTACAATATTCGGAGCGTGTGACTTCGAGAAGCGGTCAGCTGTTATTATAATTTAATCCCGAATAACTCATTAAATTCGATCGAATATAAATACGCAACGACAAATCATGCCAAGTCTCGTTTAAAAAACTTAAATACGTCAACCATTATTCTTTTTCCTAACATGACTTTTAGTACAATCTCGCCTTAAAGTTTCTTCTTCAGCTGCCGGTATTGAAATAGCAGAGGAACACCTGCGTACGTATTTTATGACTGTCGAGAAGATGCATTTTTTCGCGTCAACGCATCTCGCTGTACTCGAGGCAACTTTCGCGTCGCGACAAAATTACAATTACGCCTCTTCTCCTATTTTGCTTCCTCTCCCGAAACGGTGAATTCAATTGCCGTCCCGAAACCACCGCAAGAGTAGCACGTTAATTGCTGGGATTCGGAGGAAAATTTGCTGCTGTAGCAGATTGCTGTATATAATCCTCATAACGATCATGTAAGATAAACGTTGCTTCCGACGACCTTTTAATATGATACATGCTTTCAAACGACGTTTAAATCGTCTCAACGCTACGTTAAAATATATCAAACCCGTTATCATGCGCACATATGCTACACGCGATTTTTTTTAACAGACCGAACATCGCTCATTGGGAAGAAGATACAATCATTGCAGTGAAATACTAACGCAATCAA
>NW_017305180.1:7609092-7617540 GCF_001594115.1 Trachymyrmex septentrionalis
CAGACCGAACATCGCTCATACATTGGGAAGAAGATACAATCATTGCAGTGAAATACTAACGCAATCAAAATGTTGAATTTATGCAGTATGCGTTTGTAAATATTTAATGTAGTAATACATTATTTACAAATATCTCTCTTTTTATTTTAAGTCTAAGAGATTTCATTGAAAGTCATACGAGCCGCTCAAAAATCTAATTTAAAGCTTAATTACATTGAAATGTTAAAAGCGATACGATCCTTCATTGGCCAAATCAATTAACTCCATTTTTTAAATATTTTAAATTTTTATCGTCAAAGCGCTTGATTAATTCTTATACCTTCTTTATATTTAAAATAAACTTCCTTATTATGTTTTATGTAATTAATCGATTTGGCCAATGAGCGGTTCATATCGTTTACCATCGCTTTTAACATTTCAATGTAATTAAGCTTCAGATTAAATTTTTATCAACGTAAAATTTCGCTTATTAACATTTTCTTTTTTTTTCTTTTTTTTTTTTACAATTTATTTTACCAACTATTTTAAATTTTCGTTAAGTAATTTCATGATTAGATATTAGCTTGCATTCTCTCTCTCTCTCTCTCTCTCTCTCTCTCTCTCTCTCTCTCTCTCTCTCTCCTACAAGAAAAGGTAAAGCACGGCACTTTTGAGATATTTCACGGTTGTGTGATAAACACCATGTTACATAGTTACAGACAGTCGAAAATGTCTCGTCGGGATTGATTTGAATTAACGACAACCAAATTTCTATCGTGAAAGTTTAATGGCTCCGTCTTGTTTGCCGAGTACAGTTCACTATCTCGACCGAATCGGCCACCGTCTCTCCACCAGCGAAGTTAGTTTTCAAGCTATAGCTGAGTCGGAGAACCCGTTACAAGGTGGATGACCGAATTAAAGTTCGAGCAACTCGTGCCTCTGTATGCCACTGCTGGGAAAGCTCGTCGAGAAGCCGTCGAAGGGAACGAAGAAAAAGAACAAGTCTTGCGAAATGATTTCACACGATTATAAATGAAAGATTGCGTACTTAAATTAGGTATATCTTTGCTTTTATAAACGTATAAATTATAAAAATCAAATAAACTACGCTTTACTATGCTGTTTGATATCCATATATCGCACACTTAAATTCATAAAGTTAAATTATACCCAACTTAATTTACTTTTAATAATTTCTATATATATTTGATCGCTATTTTCTTACTTGATATTCATTAATTTACTCAAATAATTAAATTTTATTCAAGAAACTATATTAAATTTCATTCAAATTTAGTTCATTATTTACTAGGTGGGTACGTAATATAAACAATGTTTACTCTGAAACCACAGAAATGGATTAATTTCTATTTGATACAGATGGAAGTGAAAAGTAACAAAATGTTATTTAACTCAAAAGATTGAGTTGCCATTTCTCCTTTGATGTCTAACAGCGCAGATATATACATATAGATAAGAGAGATTCATTTCAAATAAGCAAATGTGGAATCAAGATAAGAGTAAGAAATAAAAGCCTCCTAAAAATATATAAAGTTAAAAACTTTTTTATTTATAAATCCTCTCTTTCTGAGAATTGAATTAGATTCTTCCGCTTCAATATCTAGCAATTCATTCTCAAAAAAGGTATGCTAAAAAAGGCAAATTCGAATGTATCGATGTTCTTTTGAAAATCTCAAAGTTTATTGTTGGCTCTTTTCCGCAACGTTGATTCTTTTGCTGCACTTACTTTGCGAGCAGCCTGCCATCGTATATTTTGACTGTTATACATATCAAAGGGTTAAATACGTAGTGTAATAATAGTTGTATACATTTAAATAAATATAAGAAAAAAATAAAAGGTTAAATCAAAGATTTAGATAGAAGATAGATTGCCAAGTAATTAAAAGTTTTATGTAATTATACAAGACCTCAAAATAGAACTTTAAAAATAAAAGTTCATAAACACATACAATCAACGGTTGGTAATGCTTTTATTATATTCGTGAAATATAAAAACATATAGTTAATTTTGAAAATTGAATAAAACTGTTTCACTGTCATAGTGTCTAATAGCTGTCTACTCGAGGCGCAATTTCAACGAATTGTAATCATTTCTAATTCAAGTCGTGCAAATTAACGAAGAAGTAATAAAAAGATACCAGGGAAAATATAGTGGTGATCAATCGAGTACAAAAATACGGCTAGTCTGTGACGCATAATATTTTAATACATATTGACAAATTCAAGCACAATTTTATAAATTTGCGACAATTCATAATATTATACAATAAGAATAATATTTAGGATATATACAGTCGAATAGATGCTATTATTAAACAATTTACTGTTTTAAATGTGATAAAATAATTTCTTAACATTTTCAAAGAGAAATATTTTTCAAAGTTTATTTCTGATTGTCTATTTTCTTGCTCGACGAACTAAATTAGACGTCCATTTTAATACATTAAAATTTATTCTTTAAAAAGGGCAGCATTTTAAGATAAATCTCTACCACCAAAATTGGTCATTAACCGAAACAATTTATATCAGCTTGTAAAAATAACTACGCCACTCTAAAGATAACAAAAAATCAATCGACGATAGATCCTCGAAATAACCAAGCGAGTTTCTAAATTTTCAAAATTAACGCAAATCGATAACCGCAATGAAGGTAAATTTCTCGATCAATGTGAAATATTTTCCCGACGCTGAGAACAGGCGCAAATTATCAAGTCGTTTTTGGAAGAGAAAATTCAAAGGAACACCGATGAGAGAACTCAGCAGGTTATACGAAATGACAATGAAATTCAGAACGATCTCGAGGACGCGCCACGCCGGAAGAAGAGCTCGAAGCAGACAGATCATAAAGCAGCACGGGGAGCAAGTAAAAGCGAAGGAGTACGAAGGGATGGCGAAAAGCGCGGAAAAGCAAAGAGAAGTGGTACGAGAGACGGGAGGGTTGGAAGGAGACGCCGGAAAATTTCCTCCGACGTCTCGCAGATTTCGCCCCGCAGCGTTTTCCGGTCGTGTCCCGTGAATCGTAAAGCGGGTTACTCGTTTCACGATAGGGAGAAAGAGGTGGGTGGTGGGTTTGTCGACGTTTCCTCTTCTTTATACGGTACAAGGGGCTTACATCCCCGACAAGTCGACCGAAGTCGTGCTGCCCCGTATTCTTTCGTGCCTCTTTCTACCTATATAAACGCAATCTTAAATTGTACCATATTAAATTATAATTTGATGTCAAAAATAAAAAAATCGATAATTTCCTTCGTTAGCTAAAAATGCTAAATTAAAATTGTAATTGATTTTAAAGAAGTAGTATTTTACAATATTCATATAAATTCTCTAGTGTTTTAAAGATGCATCATTATTAAATTCCTTGTTAATTTGTATTACATCCAGCTTCAGTTTAGGATTGTATTGTCAAGCTCGATAAATAATCGATGAGCAGTTTGCTCAAACTAGAAATTGTAAAATTCAGATAAAATAGGCACCAAGGCCGCTTTAATCGAATATAATCTTCGCTTATTAATTTAAAATAATTTTTTTATTTGTTCATCTTTTACGTTAGCTATAAAATTAAAATTCATCGAGCAGTACGGGAACGCTATATGATAAAATTGTACATTAAAAGTGTATTTCATAAACAAAAGTTCCTCGCCACAACTGCACGTGAGAAATAAGAAATAAGAAATCTAGACAGTGGAAGGAAATGCTCGCGTGCAATCGGTACATCGCTCCTTCACATTCTGCACGGCCCTGAACGCACCGAGCCAACGATTACCTGGATTGCACCGTATGCAATTCCCGAGTGCAGTGACCGACCTTGCGATCTTCAACCTGTCTATCCGGCTTGGACGTAAGCCGTTGTCTAGAATATTTATCGTCGTCGAACTGTTGGCCCGCGCGAATTGTTAAAAATCAATCAAAGCCTAAGCGAAATTGAGATACAAAAAATGCAATGAGTAAAAAATTAATGTTTATTTAAAACGTAAATGTACACAAATTATGGATTTTTTTCAATAGCATACTTTTATAATACTTTTTTTTTATTGATAAATGTTCTTTTTCTTTTCTATCTTCGCTATGATTTTACATCTTTTGTATTATTTCAAGTAAGTACAATTATATGAAGCACAATTACATTTTTGGTACAAATTTATTGTTGATATTTAAAAACTACAATTGCGCAATTCTTTAATGTATTTTATCAATTTTATTTTCAATAATCTTCAATTCGCGATAGAATTCAATAGAAAAATCGCGATATACATATTCATATGTCAGAATGTACGCTCATAAAATTGTAACCTGAATTCAGTCTCTAAAATAGATTTTTGGTGGAATCAAGATAAAAGATTGATAAAAAAATCAATATATTTGTATTTCAAAATTGCTTTAAAAAAAAATAACCTTAAAAAATTGTATCTTTAAACGTATTTTTTAATCTAAAGAAAAAATTACTTTTTATGTGTTAAAAATTTTTTAAGTGCTGTAACAATAAAATATTAATAATACAAAATAAAAGAAAAAGAATTGAATTACTTGTAATATCTGATAAATCTCAAAAGATTGGGAAGCTTCGGTAATCAAATGAGTTTCTCAAAACTCATCGCAAAAAAAAAAAACATTTAAAAAGACTCCTCAAGAAGTGATCACCTGTATCATGTCGGGAAATATTTGTCTAGGCCACGCATCGAGCTGTGCGCACCTGCGTGCACGTGCGGTTGCACGTGCATACATACAGAGCGGTCGGGGGATGACAAACGGCACGAAGGGGTTGGGACGTCATTTAATCCCGGCATTCCCTCCTCGTTCGACGACGACGGTCCCGCGCGAGCTCACAAAAGCCATCGTTAGTAACTTCGACCCTCGTCCCAAAACTTACCCCTCCACGCCCGGATATCTCATGCTCTTCGCCTGTAACTCCTCCATCCACCATCAACTAAAACCCCTTCTTCCTGTTCCCAAAAGATAGAAGGATTGCATCCCAGCGAGGCAGGTAACGTATTGTTCCGATTAATTGTATGACGAGACGGGATTACGGCGTACGTAGAGAATTTACGGCATCGATAATTCTGAACTTTCGCCATGTCGGACAATTAGCCGGGAATCTTTAGTCGTATCTAGACCAAATTTTCACCGAGAGTGAAAAAATAGCCACAGCATTATCTTAAAATCAATAACAAAATAATTACGGTAACATTTGATTTCTTTTTGAAATTGTTTCTCCAGTGACTTAAAGATATTTAATTGGCATTTACGACAGATGAAACTAATTCTAATTTAATTAGCCTAAAAATAAAATTATATAGTTTAAGGAAAGAACTCGTAAGGAAAAAGACCGATAGATCGATAGTCTTCCGCGAACTTGGAGATCCTCGAATAAATGAACGAGCAATATTACGCTTAGCTCGGATCGACAAGAATGTGTTATGTGCAAAAGTCGAATAGATGCGAGTAAACGTGCGATTAGTTGAGATTCGATTAAGCGAGAGCAGCCACGATCGGAAAGTAATTAAGCCACGGTAGAGAATCGTCGTGGCTCTCCGATCTTTGGCAGGTCCCTAATGGTCGTTTAATGCCTCGGCACGAACAGCCAGAGAGAAAGGGGAGAACATTAATGTGTTCCTCGCATTAACGACGACTGGACCACGAGAACGAAGGCGAAGGCGATGACGACTTCATGAGGATGACTTGGCCTTGCTGTGTCCGCTAACAAAGCCAGATACGTGATCCGCACTCAAATAAAAAAAAATGAAGTTAATATTCGGTTTTACGGTAAGATTAATTTTAATCTCAGTTTATACTCTTTATCTTTTTCTAATTTTAGGATTGAGGAAAGATAAACACATACAGTAAAGTTAAATCAAGATTAAAATTAATCTACTTGATGCCAAAACGAGCACAAATCAAATATATTCGCAAATCTTAGCTCTGTAATTACAATTTCATTGAAATGATACAGTAGTTTATATTTTCGAAGAGTATTTAATTTAAAAAACCTGTCACAATAAGTTCAACATTTTAACTTTGCTCATTTATTGCAAATTTAATGAAATTCAATGATATGACGAATTAGTATTTTTTTATCCACGTATATATACAAAATTAGGCGAAGAATAAATCAATACTATACAAATTATAAGACACAGAAATGATACATAAAAATGTGGCTTTCTACATTTTAAAGTTATAATACTTCGACAAACATAAAAAAAAATATTTAAAAAATTAAACAATTAATGCATGTAATTTGAAAATTACATCGGGCAGTTGAAGTCGATTAAAAAACTTCTTTGATCAAATTCGAATGCTTACAAATAATAATGTCTGCAAGTTTCGATGGCTACGTTTTATTCTCTAAGATAGTAGCCAATGTGCACATTCATACATATATGTTTATTATTAAACGGCAAACAATGCGATTTTGAATTGCCTCAGAAAGTACACAACTTCTCCAATTACGCTTATTGTTAGAACAGTCATTAACATCGGTTTCCACTTTCAAGGACTTTAAAGATCACGATTGAAGACATACGACACTCTCTGTCGATTCAGAAATTTTAAGTGCGTTGGAAAAAAATAATTCCAATAATATATCTCTCGTTTGTTCGCATAAAAAAATACTAATTCGTCGTATCATTGAATTTCATTAAATTTGCAATAAATGAGCAAAGTTAAAATCTTGAGCTTGTTATAGCAGGTTTTTTTTAAATTAAATACTCTTCGAAAATATAAACTACTGTATCATTTCAATGAAATTGTAATTACAGAGCTAAGATTTGCGAATATATTTGATTTGTGCTCGTTTTGCATCGAGACAAAAGTATGTGCGGATCGGGATAAAGGTTAAGTGGCTAGTAACTATATGGCTTATCCCAGATCCGAATCGGATGGTCGACCAGCCGACCAACCGGTTGGTGCGACACAATAGAACGGGTCCGATAAACCGAGCTGGGATTTATCGGCGCCGTGCTTAGCCAGGAAATGGCGCCCCTACGGAAATATATAGGCGTGTATCCATTCGCCGTGTAAGCGAACATCCCCTTCGAGCGCCCAAGGGTGTAACGTAGCGAGGAGTTTCGACGTGTCTGTCCCAGATCGGGGATTACATTAATATCTCTTACAGGGAAAAAATAATTTGTGTCATAAGGAAGATTAATTTCAGATGAGGTGATAAAGAAAGAGATTTTAATAATTGAAGGTCATATAAGTTAAGTAACACAGGCACCAAGTTGACGTCATTTGTCGTCATTTTGATGTCAAAATGATATATATGGTGACATTTTAATGTCAAAATGATAACAATAACGATTACTTAATATATATAGGGAAAGCTCGAAAGGTTGTGGGGTATATAAACGAATTGCAAGCGAAACGTTAACTGTAATGGAAATAATAAAGGAAACTAAGGGCGTTCCAAAAGCTTGAAGATATTAAAAGTAACACGGTTTATATAAAGTACGTTTCGTTCTTTATTTACGTTTCATCGAGATCATTCTCCGTCACATTTCTGTCTTTGTAAGATTAAACCCCTCTATTTCTTCTTTCATCGTTTCTACCATTTATCACATTTTTGATCGGAAGAAGTTTTCGTATCTTTGCGTATCTCATCGAAACATCATAATCGTCTCTTTATTAAGAAACGAGGTTACTGATACTCTATCACGGTATTTTTGACGAGCGTTATTATCTTATTATTAATGTTACGTACACAAAAATCCAATGGTAGCAGTGTTTATCGATAATCTCACGGTATCAGAAAACATTGTTTCCGATAACCGTATTAGTAGCAAATTGATAACAAAACATATTTCGGCTAATTGAAAGATATCATATCGCATCAGGATGCTGTTTTAGTTGCCTTCAATAATTATAAGACATAGATATAAATACCTCGTTAACTCATTAGGGTGCTATGGCTAGACCAGCAAGATTAGCAAAAATATTGGAAGACGGGAGCACGGAAGAACATTTCTGACATGAAAAGCACGTTACAAGAATCAATTTTACAACTAATTGACATATCGAGTGTAGAGGAAAACTGATGAAGCCAACTCGAAAAAGAAAAGCCTTCTAAATACTTAATAATTTTTTTTACAGCGGAAATGTTTTTCACGCTGCGGTTCTGTTGCCAATTGTTGTTTTTTTTTTTTCGCTAATCTCGGTTTAGTCATGGACCTTAATGGATTAACAGGTACCATGTGGCATACTTGTATGCTGAAACTGGTATTGTCGCGATCAGTGTACCCGCGAGAGACGAAATCACAGCGATGCGAGGCGAGTAGAATGCCATTGAAAGTCACCGTGCCGTTGCGGTGGCGGCTGTAGGTCGCGATGACTGGGTAATACTAAAAATAGTCGACGGGAACGATGCCGGGGCTATTATTAAGCTGCGATCGATGCCGAGGCAGTCGTGGCGAGTTATTTCAGCGCGAACCAGCACGTGGGGGGGGGGGGGGGTTG
>NW_017305180.1:7617640-7627865 GCF_001594115.1 Trachymyrmex septentrionalis
ATGCCGCGAGCGTGGAACGCGAGAGAGCTTTCGAGCGGATTCTCGACCGAGTCCGAGATAAGGATGATGAGCTGGCGCGGCAAGTTGTCCTGCGAGGTCGATACGTCACGAATACCGCGATTGTCGCAGCATCGCTCGTCGCGGTATCGTTGAACCTTACCTATCGGACGAGAAACTCGCGAGCATTTCTCGCGAGGAAGTTTATCCGTCAACCGGATAATTCGTTCACGCGTAATATCAGCGTTACATACAGTTATGGAAACAAAGTAACTTCGATAGATAGATAACATTCACGTGATTCTCTAGAGAATTCTATTCGTACGAGCGTTCATATTTTTAATTGAATGTCATGTAAATGAGCGAGCGTGCTCTCTAAAATTTTTAGAGCGAATCTTACTCTTTGAAGAGTAAAATCTCTCGCTTTTAAAGATTGAAAATTACGCCACTCTTTATCAAGACTAGCTCAATTTCACTCTTTAAAATGAGACTTCGCTTTAAAGAATTTAGAAAGTATATTTCATTAATTTAAAATTAAAAAACATCGTTTACTTTTATATCAAAAATAATACATAAAATTTTCGATAAAATGATACGTAAAATTCCTACGAGAATTAAGTCAAAATCATAAGACATGCCAAATGTAAGATCTTGAAAATTAACATAATAAGATATTACAGTCTCATTTTTTTAATATAAGAAAAGAATGTATTTTAAGGATCGATATGTTAATGACTATTGATTATAAAGACTTTTCATCAGCATATATATACAAAGCGGAAAATTGCTGCGTCGGTTTACGTCCATTCGCAGCTGATTATTGAAACGTTAATTATCGTTAACTAAAAATGTATGAGATATCGCCTGATTTAACTAAATTGTCTGTCTGACTTCTTTATCTATGTTATGACTGTAGCTGTGATCTATAGAAACAAACAATTAAATGGATTAATCATAATTATGTTAGGCACCAATTACGTCAAACTGTATCAACCAATTAACGTATGAAAAGCAAAGTTTTTACAACGCGATAATTCGTTTTATGCAATAAGAAAATCGCAATTCCGATTAAATTTAGTTATAACAAAAATTATCGTAGCTCACCGGATTTTAATGAAGACGCACACATCGAGATGCGCCGCTAACAAAATTACGTGCGAATCTTCTATCAAAACACGGCATACGCGCAATCGGGCATAACGAGCGAGTTCACTTTTTGCAGACTTTCCGCGATCGCTCTTTGCCGGCGGGGCTTTATCGACACTTTTAATTCGCGCGAAATAAAGCCCCGGTGATTTATTGGCGAACTCCTTTTCCGCGGATGAATCGAAGATCCATCGACACGGTATTTATATACATATATGCGGCTATCTTTCGATTTAACGCCTCGAAGCGACACACACACACACACACACACACACACACACACACCTCCTGCTTGCACTTCACAGAATTACATTAAGAGCCAGCGCCCCCGATCATTCATCATATTAACCCGTGGACTTTTCTTTTTTTCCGCCGAACCGGAATTATTACGGGACGAAAGGATCCACTTTGAATTGCGGTCTCATTCTTTTTTTTCTTACCTTTTCCTCCGTTTATTCTCCGTTGAGAATTCCTCTTCTAATGAGAAAATAAATGTCACAATCTCGAAGACCGAATCATCTTACTATTGCGATCTCTGCGATGCTTTTATTATCTTTTGCAATCTCGAACAAACATTTCACTACACTTACACACTGTTAGATTGATACATTCCACACGTTTATATCTATATACAGATCTACATGAGACAACGTAATGACATGGTTCATTTTTGCTTTGCTTTGTCGTCTTTATATTTGTCGATTAATTCAACGATAGATAAACTCTTACGAGCGCATTCCCATGAAAGATTAACACATTGCGGAAAGAAAAAAGAAAGAAGAAAGGTAATTTTGTTCTTTTCACACACTCCGCTTCTTCTGATTCATAATTTCTCTGATTATTCTGACGGTTCGGCCTCGGGTTAATGATAAATTGATCATTCGCTCTCTTCTTTTATGATATATAACGACCGTTCTCACTATCGGCGGGCGTTCAAACGAGTTTCTCAACGCCCCGCGTTACGAGAACTCGGAGGTTCGTGACTCGCTACAAATTAGCCACGGTGGCGTAGATCGAGAAGAACCGCCGGTATTTCCGGAGACGGATACCCGCTCGGCGGTTAACCGCCGCGCGTTTCAGAATAGTTACATCGTCGCAGCCGGCTCTCTCCCGGCCCTTCCGAGAAAACTGCCCGGCGCGCGAAGAGACGTTTAATTTTTAGCCCCCGCCAATTTCAGGTCCTCCGATCGGCAGCCATGAATCTCTCTTTCTCTCTCGGTACCCCTGCTGGGCCGATCGTGCTATCCCTTGAATTCCCCTTCGCTGATCCCGACGCGTTTATCATCCCTTCTCACCCTTCGTACCCTCTTGGAACCTACCGTCATCGAGATATGTGAATGGCCTGCGTTGTATTTCATTGTACAGGTTCACTTGATTCGATTAGTACGCTTGTTCAAGTTTTCACAAGACGGATAGTTAAATCGTTGTACGATTGTTGTCGTGGATGCAATACATATATCATAAATGTAGTTGAATATATAGTTACTTTTTCGTTATAATATATTAAATCATAAATATTCAACATTACATTGTAAATATTATATATGTTACATTGTTAAAGCGTATGAAAAAAGGAGCAACAGAAATGTTATTTTCATTGTATAACACATAAATCTATTTTCGCGAAAAAATGTATCATTCGTATACATGTATTATTAAAACGTAAATCTGCGTATTGCAAATCAATCATGGTATAATTTTTCATTATATATATATATATATAAAACAGTTAATGAGCATTATATTAGGAGTTATACATCTTTCATAGTTTCATATCTTTCATTCTGGTAAACTACTGAAACGAGCTTGGCAAAGTCAAAGTCAATTTTCTAAAATTCTTGGAAAGATTCAGATCATAGTTATGCAGCGAGACAACTCCTCAATTTTACGTTCTAACCGATACGCAGGTATCCCGACTTGGAAAACTCTTAAGGAACATTCACCCTCGACCTTTGCCGACACCTAGTTGACCTTGAGATCAACAGTAAAGATCTCATCCTGGTCCATACTCAGCGCAACAACGACCAAGGAGCCTCTCCTCTTTCTAAGAGTATAGTCGATTACGAACAAATGCAAAAGAGAGAGAGAGATAGAGAGAGAGAGAGAGAGAAAGAAGCAGAGAAGATGTACATCTGAATGAATATGTAATAAGAATCTATTTCTATCAATAAAGGGAGAATAATTGAAAAAGAAAATAAAATTAGAAATGTTGTGTTCCAAATGAAAGAAACAAATCATTTAGAAGGAGATTATCACATTGTTCTGTAATCCTAAATTTATTACAATAAAACACTACTAACAATGCTATTCGTCTATATGCAGTTTCACTGAATTGCGAATAATTGATTTCCTTCAAACGAAGACTGTACATCTCGTAATATCGTTTAGAGAGAGAGAGAGAGAGAGAGAGAGAGAGAGAGAGAGAAAGAACGTGAAATAAAAAATTATTAGAATTTTAAAGACGCAGCACAACGCGAAGTGCAACGCGCGCAACTCTATTCGAATGCATCGTCGTGTGGTGCGCGCACACGCCGCGGGTGCATTGACCGCAATTCCCGACATACCACCGGAGCACGTTTAGCCACCGCCGCTCGCCGACGATTCGACAATGTTGCAGTGTGTTGTATTGTGCTACGTGCGCATAAACGATACCATATCCGGAATCGTAATGCACCACCCAGAGAGGAGGCTAGTGCGCTTCGCGGCGACACGTCAATAAAAATTCATCGAGAATAGATTCACTTATCCTGCATTTTGTCACGTATATATATATATACATATAAAAAAATATATATATATATATATAATTATTTTTAAATATTCATTTTTTATCATATGTATGTATAAACAAATTGTGTATGTTAATTAATTATTATCATATAAATAAAATGAAGTTTCTGTTGTGCTCTGTCTTACTAAATTTCTTTACACTTAAAGCTATCGCATTATAAAATAATATATTACGTAGAAATTTTCGCACCCTCAAATATTAACTGCTTTAATGCCGCTCAACTACTATCGAAACCGTAAATGAAACCATAACTGTTTTTATTTCACGAATCGGTTTATCGAGCGGCACTTCACGAAGGACGAGGAGAAAAAGGGATCCCTGGTGTAAACTGCGTTTCACTGAATATCGGAAGTACGGTAACTGCACTTCCGCAACCTCGCTATCCGTAGGAGTGCACGCACTCTATGGGTGTGTGAGAGAGAGAGAGAAGTGAATAGAGTGCAAGGAAATTTATTTCGCTTATTTTACCCCTCGAGACCAGATAATCATCACATCTACAATGTACTCCATGTACATAAAAAACGTACAATAATGTCTACCCGCGAGCTTTGTTCAGATGAAAATTAAACTTTTTACATCGGCTATATATTTTTCACTCCAAATATAGATAATTCAATATGATAAAAATGAATGATAAACAGCGGTCATTTAGATGAATATTCCGCAGTTCTGAGAAATTGTTTATGATCAATTAATATAACAGCAATTTTGTATTATTATTATTCTTCAATATGGATAGACCTCTTTTTAGGACACACATTTCTTACACTGGAAAAAGAATCTGATTGCATTAATTGGAATTCTGGTTAAAAATAGACAAATCAAAATTTTCTGATTGAACTTACTACAATGTCAGTTAAGGTAACTAGAATTCTGATTGACATGATCGAAAACCTCCCGTGATTAATTCATTTTTTTAATCCAAATTTTTTTTCTCAGTACATCACTCACTATTGTTTCCTTCAATTCGCTTATTATTGTACAAACATATTTCTGCAGAGTTACTCGGTTACAAACTCGTCTGAGCATTTATTACGTCGGAGATTCATTTAAATTTTATCGTATGTTACCTCCACAGAGATCGTTGAGAAGAAATAAATTATTAATTCACTCGGATACTCTCGTGTTTCCTTTCCCGTCGATTCCCGGGATATATATTTCTCAATCTCGTGTAGGAGCCAGTAATTAATCAAAATTCTCAAACTACTCGTGTGACTTTTTACCGTGCGCTGCTACGCCATCCCCAGCCCCTTTTTTTCTCGGGCTCGACTGCCGCGCCGCGGAACGAATTGACCGTAGAAAAGGCAGGCGCGCCTTCGACACGCTGACTGTGACCTTGTCCCAATTGTTCCCCGCTCATGCCTTCGCAGCTCTACCTAGTCTAGTGCTTAGCGTCGAGAGCCGCCGCCTGCCTCGCCCACCTCCTTACCCGGAGAGTGCATAATGGTGCATGTGCAATCGACAAACGGCGCTCACGCTCGTTCATTCGACCGCGACACGTGTCGTAAGACTCGTAAGATCGAGATAAATACCCATTACCGACGAATGCGAATCATGACGGTCGAGTTGCTTCAATTATCGGGAAAAAAAAACACGGTAAACATGTTTGCAGACGAAGAGAAGTCTATTTTCTCTCAAATGTACTCCGGCTCTCTCAAATGATTTATCGCAGTGTATATACGTAAGGTACTTGAGAAATTATTTAAAGTAAGAGGGGAAAAGCTTCCGCACCATAAAAATCGATAGAGATCGGTTTTCTGAAGTATCTAAAAATTTAGTACAGATTCGAAAATAATTTGGATATCAAAATAATTCTGTAGAGCGCTCAAAGTGATTGCTAGGATGTCAAAACTTTTTGCACCACTGCTACTACTCATCGTGCTTGATATTTCTACGTAATTATTATTTTGATGGTTTAACAAAATTATTTTCAGATCTCTGTATATCTAGCTAAATTTTTAGGTACTTTAGCAAAATCATTCTTTCCATGTACGAGAGAAAATTGTCTTTGAAGCAGACAGTAAGAATAATTGCACGTTAAATGAATATTAGATAATACAAAGATAAGTAGAAAAAAAAGGTTTATGGAAAATTTACAGTTATGAATAATTAAAAAAAAAAACGATAACAGTAAATCCAACACAGTTCAACATTACATTACATCTATAGCAATGAATAGATATAATAAAAGACTAGACTGCGCATTCCAATTTGAAATTGTCACTTTCGGTTTTTAGAAAGAGTGAGGTAACTTGAAGTATATATCTTTCTCTTCCTTTCTCTGCAATATCAAGTTGAAGGAGATGCTAATATATTCAAGTTAAGATGCAGGGAATGCGCAATTTATACCTATTACCAGTCTACAGAAACACGTATTAATTCTAAGCTCGCTTAATGCTGAATTCGACATAGCGACGTCAAAAGTCAAATGTAATAATTAATAAAGGACTGTCAAGATCAATATCTAATTAGTGACATTCACAGTCGTATTCCTACGCCGCACCTCCCTTCTATACATTGCGGACTATTTTCTATCCGAGATATCGTTTTACTTATTATTTAACGCGATTCCTACACGCGGGATGACGCATGAAATCTCATATCCATTTTCTCATTCAATTCTCTGGCTTTGATAATTAATTCCTGTACCAGTTTTGTATCAACTTTGCTAAAAATAAATGTATTACATAATGATATGACATTTCACTAGCCTGTATGTCGCCGATAATTTATCAAATATCATTGTCAGCATGCATAAAAAGCTAATGGAAAAGCACTGGGCTGCATAGCCATAGCCATTGAATGCAATATGATTCTCACCCCGACGTTCTTTCCCTTCTACATTCCATATGTATGACATGCTAATGTACCTTGTACCTAATCTAATTATACAGTTCCACGGGAGCCTTATCCCCCCCGAGTTTGCCGATCTATCGTTCCTTTATACGTGCAGACGCACGTAAACCCGGATCGAAACACTTTCCATGCCTCTTCTAAAGACTCCCTTTTCAACCACCACCCTCTCTAATAACGCGTGCTGTCTGATCGACGAAGCCTACGGGTAGTCGATTATCCTGTGTGGAGGTCCTTGACCTATCTCGAGGGACATACACTTCAAATTGCGTCGATTATCTTATTCCTTATCAAAATGATTCTTCTTAGTCTCGGAAGTCCCGGTACCGGCAATATAGTTTACCATGTTTCTGGGACAAACTTACTACATATAATAGTTTCAATCGATAAAATAAAAAAGATATAGGTATGCATATTTTACTAATATAATACAATTTCGTCATTTTAAATAGACACATCGTAGAAGAGAGAGAACAGATTTTTTTATCAAATCCAAAATAAGAAACTATAAATTAACATCATAGGTATATTTCCTCTAAAAGCCTCTATGTTCTAAAAATGAAAAGTTTGATAATAACTAAGTAGACATAATTGATGTTATTAATGTTGTTTTTAAATCAATACATCTGCATTTTTGTTTGTAAATGAAAAATTCTATTGATTTGACTCAATACTTTAAAATGTTTCATAAATCTAGATAAAGAATCTATCTTTAACATTTTAGATTACTAACTAATTATCATTTTATATAATCGACACACATACAACGGTTCAAAATTGTCAATAAAGTAATAAATAACTGACAATTTATGATAATTAATCAGAACAGAGCCTTTGTCACATTTTTATATTTTCTTATGGCAGTCTTGAAAAAATCTTTATTGTAACTCTGATAATCAATCAAAGAAAATCGAAAAATATTTTATACTTTATCAACTAATATTTATACTTTTTCAACTATTTATTTCTAATATAACTTTTCAAATCTTCCGACATTGTAAATAAAGATCCTTAAAAAGGCCAATTTTAATCCTGAAAAGAACAAGTAGTGATTTATTATGCCTGATTCTGTGTAAGCACACACACATATATTTCTGCTCAAATACTGAAAGAAAATATCGGTATATTTTATTATCCAAATAAAACAGTCAATGCCTTAGGTAGTAGTTAGGTACATATATGTGAAATAGAAACGAGAGAAAAGGAAAGCGAAGGAAACTCAAACAATAGAATACATATTTTCGGACTTTCTCGGTTAATTATCGGTTAATTGTAACATGCAATTTATGTCACGTATTGAGCAAGATGTACAGGTTCGCACATTATCTTGCAAATATTATTTTAGTGTTGCTGAAAATTTTACACGAACGGTCCACCGATGTACAATATACGACGTAATGCCAATGGCGATATCCGGCTTCGGCCGCCGTTACCGTATTTTCGCGCGCACGGAACCGTGCGAGAGCCGTACGACGACCGTTTCCAAGAACGTATTATGGGTTTATCTTCTCCTTCTGCGCGAAGGAAAAAGCGCAGACCACGGTCGGACAGCTACGTCTTTCACGTTTACAAGCGGACGTGCGCAAGTCCTGGTATATTTCGCACAAAGGCGCCGACTCGCTAAGCAACAAAAATTCCTCACTGAAATGTAAAGCTCAACCATAATGGACTAAGATTTTAAAAAATTTACTTTTACAAAATCTAGAAACTCTTTCCGCAGATATTCAACGTTTATGTATTACTTATTTAATATAACATATCGTATTTAAGGAAATGTAAATTTCTGGCATGTTGCTGTGCCCAAGATGCTTATTTTTACCGTTATACGTAGTCTAGATATACAAATTAATTTATAATTTTACAGTATAATTTTCTTATTTAATTATACTGTGCATCTCTACTTTTACATATTATATACGTTCCTATCACATTTACATCAACTTAATAAAGTTATATCAAATTTCGGCAGAAAATATACAGATTATTAAATTGAATGTATCTTTGCGCTAAAGTGCTAAATGTAAATGCTCCTTAAATACTTTTATAATCGAACTAGTCGTCATCACATGTACGACACTCTGAAATGATTCAATCAGCCGGTCGTTATCAGGAATTTCTCTGATACGACTATCTATAATGCTTTTGATCTGATATTAGATATAGATGTTTTTGCGTAATCTCGGGTAGAAACTTCAATCGTATCTCTCAACGCCGCACAAAGAATTCTATTGTTCAGCGATTGCCCAAGGTTACGTGTGCTCTCTATGCTACAAAAGTTCGGTAAAACTCGCGCCGAGAACTGCTGAGCTAACACGTTTTAAGATACCTCGATATTTTCGCGGTGCTCTGGTGGAAAAGTGGAAAGATAAAATCGTCGGAAATCGCCGAGAGGCTATAACATTTATACGTTTGCATTACATTTACTTATAAAATAAAATTACTCGAGTTCTTTTCTAAATAAAAATTTAATTAAAAATCACAATAATTAACACTTTACTAAACTTTATCGGGTTATCACTCAAAATCTAACTAACACGCAATACAAAGATACTTCTTTTCTTGGACTTTCCTTGGATTCTTTTTACATTTTTTAAAATCCTCTTTAATCATAAATGTAAAAGATTGAACACTGAAAACATTTACTTACAGTAAGTAAATATTTGTTCAATAAAAAAAAAGATTGTTAAATCAAATTAATGTTTCTTGTATCAAATAAATATATCTTTATATTTAATAAATATATAGTTGGTAGTATTCAACTAAATATTTATGAAAATTAACTATATTTTTTTCTCAGTGTAGGATTTTGAAGTTGGCAAAAGGAAGGTTGAGGAATTTTGAAGCGGGCAAAATCGAAGAAGTGAGATCTATTAGATATTCTAGAATCAGAGAGCGCGGCATAATAACGCATTATACGGATTATGTAATTCCGATTTGCATTTGATTAGTGCACTTCCAGTACAATGGCGATGAGTGACGCCTATGGCGAATGCAGGGAGGAACGCGGCGCACAAGCGCGCAATTCCTGCGGGACGAGGTGGACTGGTAGACGGCCATATCCCCGAAACGAGAATGGCAAGGGATCGATCTTGTCCGCCTTCTGCCTCCTCGTGCTGCTGAAACGCTCTTTGTTTCCTGGCATTGCGAAGAAGAAGGCGTTTCCATCAAGTTTCTCACCAACGTGCAACATGACGCACACCAGTAGACACGTTTAATTACAATTACATTCGTAATCTCGACGTTAAATAGGTTAACTAAAATTAATGTGCTATTAATTTCATAATATGTAAAATATATGAAATAAATGTATAAAACTTTCACATTTCCCGCTGTGTGAAGAAGCTTGTGAGAAAAAATGAGAAATCATTTTTTAGTTATATAATTTCGATATATATTGAATTTTTTATCTTACTATAAAACCTAACCGTTTCGAAAAAA
>NW_017305180.1:7627965-7640996 GCF_001594115.1 Trachymyrmex septentrionalis
ATATACACATTCTACAGCAGTCGATTAATAACGGACATTGGCGATAATGCTACGATAGTGATTAATCGAGCGACCTCGCGATTGTTGGAAGAAAAATGCACACGAGAAAGCTGTGACGAATTTGATAGATACACATGTCGCAAACGGGACATTAGTGATAATGCGCCGAGTAAAAGAGATCAGTGTCGATCGTCAATCGATCTTTAGCGCTTGTCGACAATGCGGCACGAGAACAGTGTCGATCGCGTTACCGATCGATATCTGCCTAACCGCACGCCCTTCCAGCTATTGATAACCGTCGCCTGTCGGCTAATTAATTCGCCGAGTAACGTAATTACTCGACGGTTCGAACGCGCGCGCGCACACACACACACACACAGTCAGTAGCGTCAAGAGATAATATACAGGTTGTCCCAGGACACCATCGTTGCCATATCTTTTCTTCACGGATACAACGACTGATTTCGAGTCAACCTAATTATTTCAGAGAATTCATAAGTAGTTCTTCAAATATGGCATATTTTCCCTTCGCATATGTATCAAATTTCTTATAGCTTCGAAACACTAAGGCCTGTACTCAGAACGCGCTTTGATGATGTTAACACGTACTCAGCATATGTACGTTTGTGTATTACACTGTTAGATATCAAAGGAGGCAAATAGCGAGGGCCAATCCCTTTGGTCTAACGTTTTGTTATATTTAACTTTTATATATGTCAAAATGTAAATCAATCCATTTCTATAATTAATTGCAAAGTAAACAACGCTCATATTAACGTATACATTTAGTAAATAATTAATAATTAATAATTAATAATTAACAAATAATAATTAATAATCAATAAACTTTTCAGTCAAATTTATTACATTTCCTTAAGTTAAATTGTTTAACTTCATTGTTTTAATTAAATCAACGAATATTGAATAGGAGCAGTAGCGACCTATGAAATTAATTAAAAATTAAAATAATTCTAATTGAGTATATAAGCTGACAGTAGGAATTTAAGAATGTGTAGAATTTCAGGCATAAAAGCGCGTACTTATCGATAAAATGAAGTTCTGAATACGCGGACCTAACAGGCCTAAAGCATTGAAGCTGAAAGTAATAATTAGCATTGTAATAACATTTTCTAACATAACAGTTGTTAATATATTCGTATTCTGGAAATCAAGTCGATCTTAAACTTCAAGCAAATCGTGGGAAGGGTTACAGTAGGTAATCTGGGACACCCAATGTGCACGGTCGCGCGCACATATGTATGAGTGTGCATTATACAGTCGATACGGGGCGTCTCGTGCAACGGGTGCTCACGGATTTACGCCCGAGCGAGGATGATCTTGTTAATTCGCCGGCAGATTAATGCATTCGGCGCAGAGGGTTAAGCACTGTGGTGCGCGACACGCGACTGATTTATCGACGACCTAATTGAGGATTAATGACGCATTTTTCGCGCGTTACCGTAAACGGGTGAATTATGAATCGGCGGACGGCTGTTGTACGACAAATCCCGAGCACAACGACGACGCGATCTTCACGTATTAATGTATGTTATCGATCAAAGTGTAAAAATCCAATTTTAAACGTGTTCAATATTGAACTCGTAGCAAGATAGAAAATGAAAGAGTGAAATAATATAATCGTATTAACTCGTCTTTTGGAATATCAATAATTGGACTCACATTGACCACGTAATCTCTCTTAAAATCTCATCTATTGTTCCGCTTAACTGTAACGGACGTAATTATTAAATTGGGACAGCAATTATTCATAGTAATTCGGTACATATATTGTCAGCGAATGTTTCGAAATATAAATTCCAGACTTAATTAATTAACTGTATATTTAAATACGTACATATACAAGTCAAAAGTAAATCATTACAGATTTCCAAATATGTCGATGTCATTAAATTTGATAGTATCCTTTAATCTACTTTAGCACCACTATATCTGAATTATTTATTTAAAATTCCAAAAAAAAAAAAAAGAAAAATCAATGCCGCACGGAGAAAAAAATACTAAATTTTAATAAATATTTATTTGAATAGTAACTAAACATTTATTTATAATAAATATTCACTCAATAAAAAAAAATGACTGTTAAATCAAAAAACGTTTTTCCACAAATACGTGAATATATAAATATATTTGGTAAATATTTAGTTGGCTATTCAAACTGGTAAGATATTAAAATTAAAATTTTTTCAGTGCGTGTTTATAAACTCGACAATATAATAGAAATCGCAAATAATTTTTATACACGCGCCGTATTAGTAAAAAATATACAATTGATCAACTTGTAAAGTTTCATCAAATATTTGTACAAAATCTGTTATAAATTAATTTCGACGAATATATGTGCATATACATTATGATCCATTAATTAAATTTGGAATTTATATTTCAAAACATATACACCCGTTGAGTTACTGTAAGGGAGAATGGGTATAAAGAGCCATGTTTTGAAAGAGCAACCTCATATTCCAACTAACTGGATGTAGCCAAAAATTTTTAAATGTTTTTATTTGATAGCTACACTGAAGCTACGTCATAGACGTTTCACGGTTAATATCAAAACTACAGCGTTTCCGTAAAAAGAAGTAAAAGATTATTACAAAAGAAAATTTTTTAATCAAATTTTCATGTTTTTGTATTGTATTTATTTGTGATTAACTTTTAGGAAAAGTAAATATTTTTTAATCGAATGTATATGTGCTAACTTAACTAAGAACGAAGTATCTCTTTTGTTTGTTTTGATATTTAAATATCTTTTTGTTAAATATCTCTACACTTTTTACACATAATTTTATGAAAAAGTCGGTATTCATAAAACTATGAAATAGCCAGCTCTAAAAATACCAAGTTGAAGTTTGCCTACAATTCAAAACATAACGACAATAACTGCTATGTCTATTCAGAAGATTATTCTGCAAGTAAATAAAGACTAGTATTGTAGAGTGCAAATTGCGTATCGGCTGAACTCATAACTTATGTGAAAAGGGAAATTTATATTTTTTTGATAGGAAGTCTTTTTCTCATTAGTGAAACATTATATTCCTATCTTTATATTTTTGTCTTTTAGATATTTATTAGTTCTAAAAATAATTCTTGTTAAAGCATAACATATTTTGATTTGCCCTATGTTTAAAAAAAAAAGATGATTAAAATATCACAAATGAATAAGTACATTCCTTAGTTAAAAAGCGGTTTTTCATATTTTGAAAAATACCATATTCATGTCCACTCTCATTTAAATAATTATTGTATTTAATAGCTACGTCTAAGGAGTGTACTTATTAATTTGTGAGATTTATTTAAGAAAAAAATAATATTTAGCCGTTAACAGATTTTAATCATCTTTTTTTTTTAAACATAGGGCAAATCAAAATATGTTATGCTTTAACAAGAATTATTTTTAGAACTAATTAATTTTTAGAACTAATAAATATCTATATATTGCTTCCAAAAGAAACAAATTAAAAAGTAAAGCAACATAAAAAAAAATACAACAAATAGCATTAAAGCAAACTTGTTTCAAGTTAAACATTCCTTAGCTTTCAAATTCTTCGCAACTATAAGTATCAATTTTTTTTATTTAATAAAAATATCTTCACCTGATATGATTGCTCAGAGTATAAAACAGAAACGTAAAACATTCAAATAAATATTCGCAATATTGAAATTAGGAGATAGAAAGAGAGAGAGAATTACAAAATAAATTTCTTCAAATATATAATACTCTGTAATACACTTAAACATAAGTAAATGTAATTTTCGAATAATAAACGATATAATATAAATCAATTTTGTGTGTATGGGGGCGTATCATGTGTGTGATATGAAACTTTATAAATATCAAAAGATCCAATATATATATATATATATTTTGCATTCTATAACTGATCAAAACAAAACGCAATCCATAATACAAATGCGCGATTGACGTAAACGAATTAAGTAGTGAAATCATACTTTGATCTTGAAATCAACCGTGTCCGACCTTAATAGATTATCGAAATTACGTGGCCGTGAGGCTCGTCATGGTAACACGATCGATATACGCCGAGCACAAGTCGAGCCGACGTCGTTGTCCCGGTCATCGTCGCCAACGCGCGTATATCGAGTTTATCAGCAAGGGACCTAGATCTCTGATAAACCCGTCCGCGGGAAAATCGAGGTTCACCGAGAATCGATGTTGTCAGCCGAGAAGGTAAAATCCACCGCAGGGCAGAAAAAAAAATTTGACAATTCGTCAACTTACAATTAGAATTGACGTGATCGGTGCCTATATCGGACGTATGTACGATTGGAGTAAGAAGTTAAAATAAATTCTATGAAATGAATTATCATTTATTTTATTCGTTAACACTACAGTTATTTAAACCACCGACGTATATGATTTAAACAATTAAATAATATAACTTTAAATATTTGTACAAATTGTGTAATAAAAAATGAATTCTTGTAATAAAAAGATGAATTCAGTGAATATTGACCTTTACGTTGATTTAACCATTGTCCTTTGAAGGACGGCAATCGTGTAAAATTACATTTCCAGATGACATTTCCAGATTTTATAACTCCAAGCGCCCTTTCACAAATGTACATCTCCATTTTTATTCATTTCCATTTTTATCTGCATTTTTATTGTATCGCACCGCTGCGTTACACTGATATAAATTTCACTCAATACGGCACACTGTAATATTTACGAAAGGACAAATATTCGCAATGTGTCCACTACGTATTTGAATACATATACAAGCAAATTGTCCAGAGCATTGCGGCGCTTTCTAGATGAATGACGTTTGTTTATGCAAATATCATTAGGCGTAGAATATAATAACAAAGGAGAGCAGGGAGAGCAAATCAGGGAGAGAGGAGAGGGAAGGAGAGAGAAAGAGGAAAGGAGAGAGAGAGAGAGAGAGAGAGAGAGAGAGAGAGAGATTCCAGAATTCCTCCGACAGAAATTCGGAATATCATCGACGAACAACGTAATCGCTTCTAATCAATGTACACATCGTCGCATGTATCTCTCCCCATGGCACGCGGATCATCCGAAACTCCTATTACTCGATTAAATTATAACGAGCTAAAACAGTCACACACGTATGTATCAAATCGTACATCAAGTCTGACGAGTTTGCTGTATTGTCTCCATTACATAAGGATATAGGTAAACATTAAAGCCTTTCATACAGTTGCTATCAGGATATATAGACATTGCCACGATAGTAATACAAAACTAACACTTCTTCAGATATTATTGCAAAAGAATATCTTACATTTTGCAACTTCGATGTTTGAGTCGTTTTACCATACTGTTCAATCTATAGTGTCGAATTTAACATAATTTAAATCATCACTGTTCCTATTCAATATATCGTTATTTAATACTGAAACAATGATTAAATTTGATACTATATAATTTCAAATTTAATCATTGTTTTAGTATAACGATATATCTAGGAACAGTGGCAAAACTTAAATTAAGTTAAATTTGATACTATAGATTTAACAGTTTATATAAAATGCTACTTTTCTATTTAATATTTTTCATGATCCAATCAATTTCCAATAATATCGTCAATCAACAACGCTCCGTATTATTATCGACATACTACTATACGTAACAAAAGCAGGTTAATTAATTTAAATTACATAAAAAATGTACAATAAATTTTCATCATCGTTTATTTATCGTTTGCATGATCTTACTGCCATGATTCATTTTTTAATCAACTTCTATGCGAAAAATAAAAATTCACGTGCACGAATTATTTAAATACGATGTAGACAAATGTGTGAAATAAACGTACGTAGAGATACAGGGAAATAAAAAGAAATAATACCCTTAAAAGATTTAACATTGTATTAAAAAATAGTGCATGTGCAAGAATTTTACGTACGATAACATCCTACGGTGAAGTAGTTAAACCACGCCATACGAAGTGATACTCTGATTTTACATAATGTCCTATGCTCGTTTCATTATGCGCTTTTACGTAATCTAGCATAGCCTGTAAGCGTATGTAATGTCCCCATTGTCGCGAGGATGTTACGGGACAGGGTAGTAACACGTCAGCGAATTAACTAGCGCATGAATATTAAAAACAATGGCGACAGGACGCTGCGTATTACTCGTAACCGCGGGAACGAGAATTCCCGAGGGAACAATGCCAGTGACTGGATTAGACCAGCGGTTGTTCGGACATAATGTAATCGCCCCTAATCTAAGGTGAGGCACAAAGTTTTAAGGAATGATAAGGGACCATCGCGTTTCTCGCGAGGAAGACTCTACCTTATTCAGATTACCCGTTGGCCGTTCTCAGCTGCGTCCGTAGTTACAATTTTCTTTAGCCCTTAACCTGCGGAACGTTCCAAGCCGATTAGCTAAGAAAGCGTGTCGGCTACGGTTCGTGAAAGCTATAAAATTAACATGAATACGTCGATAATCACGATCGCGCGGATGACGATCATGAACCTGCACGCGGTCACGATCGTTAACTCGCACGCGATCATCGCAATTCGCATTATTAACACGCTTGCAGAATAAGAAGCAATTTCCCCACGCGCATTGATTAAGACATGCGAAGAGGAAGTAGAAAGGATGAGGCGCGGGACGTACGGGGGAATTAATTGCGCAGAAACTTGGGCGGGATAGTGTTGCTCGGTGCAAGTCACCGTGTATAGAGTCGGGTAGCATTAATCAACGTATTAGCAGTAACAAAAGCACCACACGATCATGAGAAAAGCATAAAAATATGTGGATAATCATCGCGATTAATGGACCAATCGTCGACGATAAATTAGCAGCTATGTAAATGTAGTTTAATCTGAGTTAATGTAGTCGTACATAATAGCGGTATGAAAAAATGATAAATGGAAATAATTTATAAGTAACCCCGAGTTATAAACTTTCATCGACGAGTCGCGAAATCTTTTACGTTACGCATTCGATTCCTTCTACGAGTTATCTCGCAGAAAAATATAAGAATCTGTTACCCGAGCTATTTTTTTATATAATAAATTCGGGATTTGCTTCAATCGCGAACTTGGAAATATTTTTAGATTAAAAAAATGTTTTTTATATTATTTAAAAATATTTGTGTTCAAACTTTCATCGCTCCATTGTAATTCCGCACAAACTTTCTATCCCACTTTATCCAATACAAGGAACTAAATTCGCCAGGCCAGAAATAGAAGAGATCGAGACTGTCGTGTAAAATCCAGATTATTTTGAGTGTTAAAAGAAAGATAGCGTAAGACGCTTTATCCACGAACAAAGTCGAAGAAAAGGAGAACATCCTTGAGAATTGCGAAAATAAACATGAAAAACTCAGCAGGAAGAGATAGAGAGAAAGTAGCTGAAAGCACGATGGAAGAGAAGAGAGGTGATTTCAAGCTGGCAATTTTGTTACCAACCCACAGAACCGTAGGAAACACGAGTGTAAGGGTGCGGGTACAGAATAAGGGCTAGCGATATAAATATTTAGGAGCGATGTCGCGCGCAATGTTTAAATATTAAACACCCGCTTGTCCCATGTTGGCCGTTGTGGGCAGCCGTTTCTTCTCTCTTTGACTATCATTTCCCGACCAAAGAAAGCCACCACTGTAGAGTGGCATTATAGATCTACTTTGGGAGATAGTGTTAACTCTGAAAAGCGCGCATCCTGAGTCCCGACAATGTATCCCGACAATTTCTCATCTCGTTGAGACTTATCCACACGTTCGTACATTTTCTGAAAATTAAGCTTTAAAAACACGATTTTATCAATATACGACGACAATAAACTGATAAATATTCTATAATATATATCAGTGTTAAAAGTCTGCGGATTTTAATTAGCAGCAAAAGCTACCGAGAGACCATGAATGTTTATTCAATTCTAAATATGTCCTAGTTACGCAGTAAAGAATAAACGAGAGCGAGAGAGAAGAAAAGGAGATAAGGAGAGAGAGAGAGAGAGAGAGAAGGATTAAATGAGAACTATGTAAAGTGTAAAGCTTTAAACCAGGCTGCGATAGAATCCTGCGACTATTTCAATCTTCGTGCTTCAGAACTTCGACGAAAGCTTGTAAACATCGTTACCCGAAGATCGCCTCACCTGTGCTTGTATATAATTAGATCTTGCGGAAACTCTGCTGGGAATCACCTCGCGGTCGTAGCCAATAAGGAATTGCAAGACTTCAGGCGATGTCTTTAATTGCGGTCATTTCTAACTTACTCTCTAATTACGGCGAAACATATCGACTTCACTTATTCATAGTTAATGGCTTAAAAAAGATCGTAGAGTGTAGTCATAATCTTTCTTAATAATCATTCAGAAGAGCTTTAATTATTAAACAATACTCTTTTTTTAAACAGTAATAAAAAAAACATGCTTTTCTCGTTCTTTATTATTGATAGAATTTATTCCACTAAATTGACTTTTAATTTTAAAACAAATAATAATAAGTAACGGGCAAAGTAAGAGTCAACAGATTTCTTTGAAATTAACAAAAAATATATTATAATTAACAGAGGTAAAATTACATAACGCAAAAATTAGAATCGAAATTACGAAAATGATTACAAGTTACAAGTTTCGTAATTTTGATTCTATTTTTTGTTAATTTCAAAGAAATGTGTTGACTCTTACTTTGCCCGTTACTTATTATTATTTGTTTTGTATAGAAAGAGTCCTTCGATTTGTTATTTATTTTAATTTTAAAATTAAATAAAGTATTCAAACAATACTAACTGAAATAGACCAAGAAATATATTTAAACACAAATAATAGGAGAAATGCCATTTTCGGTCGAAGCGAGTCTTATTGATGCTTAGCAATAATATTCGTACGTGAATATACAAATACAATTATCGGTTCTATAGACTGTGCAGCGCCCATTCGGTTTATTGGACTTGAAATACAATTAAGAACTGAAATAATAGCCTCACAATTAAATTAATTGATCAATTTTATAATAACGCTACTAGTATCTTAAAAACCTATAAATAACGTATATACTGCGAAAAATATCACCTCAGCCAAGATTCTCCCGAATTCCAAAGCGAAAGTCCTGCCAATTCAACCACCAAGATATGTGTAAAGTATTTAATCATTATTTCACAGGAAATACATAAATCGATGAACCTAATTTCTAATGACGCGCTAATTAATTTTGCAAGATAATTTCGCAAACAAATAAAATTGCAAGTGGAACTTTGATGAAAAACGGGATAAATTACGCCAGCAGTAGTTCTTCAAATAATCAAAAAGTAAATGGTCTTCGACTGATCGTTGAATCAGCACAAATAAAATTATAAGCAATTAAAGAAGTAAAAAGAGCAAGATAAAGAAGGATATAGGAAAAAAGAAAGAGAGGAAACGATGGAAATTCGTTATCCAAAATAATTTCGCTTACAAAGTTCGTCTAGAAAGTTCACGTTGTTCAATAATAGTACGCCCGGCAGTTTATAACTAGAAACGAAAGTTTTCGAGCAACGATGTTATAAAATACAGAGAAATTTCGCGAGATGGGAGAGAGAAGAAAATGGGGAAAAAATCACTCTGTTTTTCATTCCCATTTTATCTTCAATAACATTTTCCGACTGAATTTAAATAAATAAATCTCACTAACATTTTTCAAAAATTCACATCTATACAATCACTACATTTTATCACTATTGATTTCGACTGAATTTAAATAGATAAATAGATAAATGTGTTGCTAATATTCTTTAAAATATTTATATGTATGGCGTCGAAATGCAAACTCGTAACTGTTAAAAAAACAATTCGCCACAAAAGTGATTTAAGGGAACTCTCTCATGATGTTAAGTGGAAAATAAGTTAATTTATGAAGGATAATAAAGAATAGAAAGAATCGTTAGCTATGAGAAAGATCTGCGGAGGGACAGAATATCGCGATTAAAACTGTCAAAGAGAGAAATTAAATTAAACTAAATTCATTTAAATTAAACTACCTTCATTTTATACGGTGAAATAAATTAAACATTTTCGAATCTATAAAACGTTATAATTTATATCAGATCTAAATCTGTGATCATGAAAGTCGAAAATCTACTATCGAGAAGAGGAAGAAAAAGAGCTGTCGCACTGCATGCAATCTACGTGAAAATTTTTTAAATACGCCTACAATTTAAGCGGCGTCTACGATAAGGTTTTAAGGTATAAACTTAAACTTTAAGCCGGAGAGTATAAGAAATTGACTATAACCAGTCGATTATTCCTCCTCACATTCGACTGTAATTGGTTAATTTCTTAAGCTTAAATTTCACGCCTTCGAATCTTATTATAAACGCTGCTTTAGACGAATTTGCGATACTGCGGCAAAGATTCCCGATAAATTCGCCGAGGAGCGCCGGAACAAATGAGGAGATCGTTTATATATCATGACGGGCTTGCAATTGCGATCTAATCACTCATCAGACTTCTTATCGATCAAGATAACGATCAGAGCATGCTTTATGTTCAAGATTTTCATCGATAGCGATTGAATTGTAAGCGATTAACTCTCGTGATTGCAAGTAGTATCAGGTAGTAATCGATACCCACAATTATAAAATAATGACGTTTATTTCTGCTATTGTGCTATTGTGGCGCTCGTTAATACTGAACAATAAGTTTCGAAATGTTCCATAACATTAAAAATACTTGAAAACTGCTGTGCTCATTTATATACTTACTTATATGCTCGATTGAACTGTTTCCAGAAACTGCAATAATAATCTTTTATCTACTTTTTCAAGAATGATGTAGGTTTTTAATGTATCCACGTGGCTCTTCGTTTAAAATATCACTTTTCTGAGTCGGACATTGCCTTCGCCGACATTTTAATTCGAGTCACACAATTCGCAAGGCCGAAAGGACTTCCAACTATCGCGTGTGATTAAACTCAGATTTCCAGTGTAACAGCAACCAACGTCGCAAATTCAACGTCGTGCTGCCGGTTTTCAGTAATTCGGCAGAAGTCACGTTGTACCATCGAAACATTACAATGATCCGGCATGATTAAAACAAAACGTCCGTCTCGTCGCCGCCGGGCCCCACGAAACAAAGCACTGCTCTCTCGGAATATTTCTTTTCCGTTGACGGAGCATTCATTAAAAACGAGAACGTGGAGAGTTTTGACAGGCTCGCGGAGAGAGTTTCAAGAGAGTTTCTCTCCATGCTTCGTACTTCGGGGACTGGCCTGCGATCCTTTTGTCCCTCGCATCGTCCCTTTTCGTAGGGGAACAGAATGTCGAAGTGCAGTGCATGCCATCGGAGTTTGCGCTTGGATTTCTCGATAAATCGAGCACGGCGCGCTTTGTCAACCGATCCACGCTGTGCACACTTTAAAATCGCGTCCGATAAAAATTAACGTTGCGAGAGTCGCTAATTGATTTCGATTATTGTTCGATTGGCCACGTGTGTCGTTTTAAAAGAAATTCCGAGAATTACTACGACAAAAAGAGACAACGACGCGCGTTTTTCTGTTTGCGTTTTGGTAAATTACTAAAAATTCTGCGTTCTCTCTGTGTGCGCGATTCCAGTAATTTATTAATAATTCTAGTAATTTACTAAAACGCAAACGAGTGACTTCGACATGAACGGAGTTTGCTGAAATGGGAGGAGGAGTCTCGTAGCTCCCCATTTAACGACGATAATAATGTAAACTATCTATCAAGAATGCGAGTGTACAATAAAGAGAGATGCGATCGCGTTGATATTTCGTTAAATCATGAATTAAGCCTGCGGCACACGATGCGCATTTTCTTGCTGGATTGTTTGCGTTTTGATAAATTACTAGAAATTCTGCGTGGTGCAATTCCAGTAATTGCATCGCCGGGCTTAATTCATATGACGAAATATCAGCGCGATATCACATGTATCTCTTTACTGCTCCTGCATTCTTGGTAGATAGTTAAAATTATTATCGTCGCTAAATGGGAAGATGCGCGGAACTCTCCTCCCGCGTTTCAGCAAACTCCGCCGTCACGTCGCGTCGCGAGCACTCGCTTTACAACGACGATAAAGTCAATTAAAATTAATAAGGTATTTCGCATAACGGGAAAGCTTCCGCGAGTCTATCTATTTGCTCAAGTGTATTTTCCAAACTTTCACAGAGAGAGAGAGAGAGAGAGTTCGATCGTTCTCGAAAAAGAGTGATTGCGTTCGAAACATTCCCAGAGATGCGATTTCGACGTCGTTAAAAACTTTACGTTGCTTCCTCTCATACCACCCTTCCACTCCAATTGCTTTTCCGATACGTCTGGAAAACGGTTAATAGTACACTGCCGTTGACGATATCGCATTTCTTATCAATTTTTCTCCGTCTACCGAGTCTACTCGTTTCTCTTCCGATTCGTTGTTTTCGCTTTCGTAGAGTGGCGTGTCTTGATGCGCGGCGAAGTGCAACGAAGTCTTCGAAGGCGTCGTTACAGTTGAGAGAAACGGGGAAAGGTCGACAGGTCGAAAACTTTTTCCAGATTGCAGAGGGACTCGACTCTGTCGCGTCGACTCGATTTCCGAAGATTCCCCCGTTTCGAGGTGGACGGAAGAAAAGTGTCTCGAGATTTTTAACGTGCTGAAGAGAAGCCCGTTGAGAACTTTATTTACATGTGCTCGCTTACAGATCCGGAGCCTCGAGATTCGTTCGAATTTATTGCTACGATCATTTTGCCTCGTCGTTTAGTAAATCACTCTCTCGCGCTTTACACAGATATATTTTTCCAAGTTCCACCTTCGTCGTCGTCCTCCGCGAGGAATGTGAATATTCCACAAACTCGGCACTTCTCGGAGATTTAAATAACCGTTTTACAACAGCGAAGCATCTTATTAGTGCATTATAGCTATTTGCCGCGAGATAAAGCCTCTAACTACAACTTTTGTCACGAAGCACTTTCCTTCGTTTCCGCTGTGTAAATATGTATTTTTTCCAAGTTATAATTTTCGCAACAATTTTCTGAACAAAATTATATACGTTTTTGTTAACAGTATATACATGATATTTTAATCTAAACTAATTTCACAACTCATCAC
>NW_017305180.1:7641321-7643289 GCF_001594115.1 Trachymyrmex septentrionalis
CTATTTTCAGCATTATTAGTACTATAAAGTGTAACGCAGATAACGTAAGAATTAAATTTCATGAAATGATTAGAGGCAAAAGGCGATCGGCAATTGCTGTAATAGTCGTCTAAGAATCGCATATTCACCGGCCGTAATCTTCTGCAAATTAATGGCAACAATGATAACAGCGTTGGCCACATGTTGATTGGAAGCGCGCGTGCGCGCGCTTATCGTAGATGCAAACGAGCGTTCGCGAGTGTACGTTCGTCGGACGACGGGAAACCGGTTTCGCTGGAAACGAAAACGCGGCGAACGGTACAAGTGCGACGATATTGTGGTCGTATTAAAGCTGATTCGCCGCACTCCAGTTTACCCTGCTCAAACTCCAGCCGGAGACACTGCACGCTCGCATTAGTGCGAGACTAATGCAGTTGCATCTCCTTCGAGTCGCCGAGATCTCAACGTGCAGATACTCCGCTCCATTTCCGTTATATTTACTTTATCTTCCCACGTCGCGTACAAAGCGTTTTTTACATCAACGTGATCTGCAGACACAATTTTCCGTGGAAGCAAAATATGCATAAATACAAAATATGTCCCGAGACGTATTTTGAGCTCCTCGAGACCAAGATATCGTTTCTGATCGAGTTCTTACTTCGAATTACTTGAAATTTTGTAATTTACAAACGGACAAGGTTAAAACTGAAAAATACGCTTTGATATATTCGTATCAAGTGGAGATATTAAAGTTTGTATATTAACAGTTATTTTGTTTAATACAATGTTTTCTAAATGTTTGTGCAAAGTTAAAAATTATGTATCGTTTTTGTAACATTGGACATTAAAATGATAAATTATCGTTATATTTTCAAATTTCCTTCGTGCTAAAAGTTATAAAATGTTCCTTGATAACTTTCGTATTAAGTTACAACGTCGATCATCGTTGACATGATCCGCAATATCAGAGATATAGATTAGCGAAGGCGCGATTTAATCCCAAAGATCATAATGCTGAATCCTCTTAGGTCGACGTGGCTTCGCTGCGCAACCACTTTTCGTCGAGGAACTATGCGAACGCTGATAAATATTTATCAGTCAAGGAAGTAACTCGAGAAGCGATTCGCTCCTCGTAATCGCCTTTTGCTTACCAATAACACGCAACTTAACCAAACAGACGGAGAAAGAATGGCACATTCCTTTTATAGCTATGTACCTTCGCGAATAGATTATCGGAAAAACGCGGAAGAAGCGAAGAAAAAATGTTATAAATAGTATTTAAGAAAATTTAAATATTAAACAAAATATTCACAATGCCAAACGCGTGCGTCACCGCACAATTCGCGTCGTATTTCGCCGATTCTAGCAAAACGAGGAATTTCTGAGAAGTCTCCTCCTCTGGACTTGCTGTCGAAATGTCGCGTGTAAACGAACCTTAACCAGTTTCGCTTTCCTCTCCTTCTCTCGTGTACTCGGCACGATCGGGGACACATGTCCCGTAGGGACAAGGATTGCAGTAATCCAGGCCGGAGCCGATGAATATTCACGTGTCGCTTTACGGTGCAACGAGTCATTTGAATTTATACATACGGTCCCCGGTTATTCTTCGCCACGATAGCTAGTTATAATGTCTCCGCATCGTGACGTATACATATTTTCACTCGTAACGCCGAAATTCGATTGGTCGTATAATTTTAAGCACTCGAGCACATGGAAAGACTGGAGAGAATGAAAATTTCGAGAATGAGAAATTCTTTCTTTTTTTTCGAAATTCTTGCACGAGGAAAGGACAGGAGGAAATAAATTATCACTCTTAAGCAAGTACAAGATAAATATGAATTTTTCTTAAGGAAATGGAAAGTGAAATAAATGAAAGTTTCTGGAAGAAACGTTTATAAATATTTATAAATTATCATTACTTTAGAGAGAGAAATAAGTAAAAGTGTGCTACACATAAAGGAACTTTCATTATATCAACAAGTATTTTAT
>NW_017305180.1:7643389-7645981 GCF_001594115.1 Trachymyrmex septentrionalis
AGGGTAGGCTAAAAGTTTAGATACAGTCGAATCTCATAAACAAAGCATTTTTGGGAAAAACATTTCGTACAAAAGTTGTAAGATTTGAATAATACATTAAACACGGCGATTATTCGATTTTAAACGTAAGTACGGAGAAGCTCTCAAGGTCAACTTTAACATTTTTAGTGGAAACCCCTACTTTTTATTCAATATTCTTGTCGCTAACATCGAGTTCTTTTCACAATGAAACTTTTTAGTTAAGTCTTTTCCAAGTATAATACTAATATTACAATACTGTAATACTAATATTAATTGATAAAGTTCTAAAGCGTCCAATCGACTAAAAATGAAAATGAGAGACTTGTAATGGCCTTGACAAAATGTTATTAAGATCACGATGAGCATTCAAGGTTTTAGCCATTGGTCGGACATTGCTTAGATCATGCTGATGGTACCTGAACTATATCAATTAGCATCAGTATTTAATTAATACTTGTATTAGTATTATAGTACTACTATAGTATTAGTATTATTGGTATTAGTATTATACTAGTATTATTAGTGCTTAATAAGTATTACGAATCATTCTTGAAGCGTAAAATAATTTCTAGTTTTTACAAAGGTTTTTCGATTTCTATTTTTCTTCGTTTCAAAAAGTCATTTTATTCAAAGCAAAATATGATTCTCTTGGCGAGTAGAAGAAAATTGAATAAAAACTATCTCTGGAGAGCCATCTCTCCATTCATGAGCGGCGTGTCTTTTGTCGCAACACGATCGAGCAATCGCAGCGCAAACGCATGTCGCGATAACACGTCGATCATGAACGTTGTCACGACGCGGACCAAATGAGAACGAGACGACGATCGATTACGACCCGGCGGCACGTCCGTCAGAACGAAGCGAGTCGAGAAGAGAATGAACACGAGCAGAGAATATACATGAACGAGGGTCAAGCTTGTAGTTACGCATTGCTCGTAGTGCTCGTTATTACTCAGTGGATGGATTTACGGGCCATCATGCCAGTTTCATCGCAATCGGCACTCGTAAATAAATGTTGCCTGTGTTTTTTTTAAGACGTGAAACATACGCCAGTAAATCTCTACACCTTCCAAACGCGTCTACTAACGTCCGCTTCTACCAATGTAGATTAACTTTATCTCGGTTCAACTTTTTCTAACTTTTAGAAAAGGATAGAAAGTAAGTTTAATTTAGATTACAGTTAATCTTTGTTGTGGTAGAAATGGACGTAAGTGAAACAAGCGAGAGTCTTTCAGTTGTTCTCTTTGATTATCTGAGTTTATGATATTACGACGTGGAATAGTACCATCAATGGAGTTGCGCGAAATCAACTCTTATTCAGGGTTGCCATCAATTCCTCATCCTAAATCCTCTGTTTTCTGATTCCCAGACAAAATATTATTTTGTCTGATACTTATAATATTTTGAATTTTTTTTTTTTTTCTATTTTTCTCCTAATTTGGAAATCCGTTTTATATCTTGTTGAAAGAACAATTTAACATAGCAATGTAAATTACTATGTTACTGGCACACTGTTTGCGTTTAATTATTAATTTGGTAGTAAACCAAGGTTTCCAAAACTGCGTAGGTGTAATGTCCGCATATTAAACTTCTTTAAAAATCAAGAATTTTAATTTTCCAGAAAAGTTTGCAAAATTCCCTGCCTTTTCACTGATTTTTCCGACCGTTTTCAATCTCCTTGACATTTCCCTAATTTTCCAGATTTCCAGTTTTGCGACAACCCTGTTATTTTTGGTGTACCCCTACATATATTGAAAAAAAAAAACAACAAAATAACAGAGAAAAAAATTATCGCTTCTAATATTGGATTCCGTGAGAAACGTGTGTGAACGCGTATCAAGAATATCTTGTTTATTTTACAGAATATTTGCCTTAATTAAATACACACGTTACGGTTTGTATTTAGAAAACACAAAGATACCGTCATTCCAATACGAGCAATAATAATAACCTACCGGCTCTCCGAAATCGTGCCTCTAACTGCATTTCCGCGACGGTGACTTTCGCGTATATTTCTGGCTCGTTCTCCGAATTCGCGATAAATAACAAACACGAGATGGCGAGTCGACGATGTACGCGCGTGTGTCATCTTCTGCCACGCGAATTTCGGATGGGTGAAATAGATTTCACTGGCACGGTGAGAAAGAATTCATGACCATGCGGTAGAGTTTAGCGCTTTTAGTCCGGTCGTCAGAGCGAGTGACGGGGACGATTTACGGATTCGGTGACGCAAATAATTACGACCCGAACACATATACGGGACTCGATTCGTATTCATTCGCAAATACATCATCGATATAACATAGAGCCTGCGGTCACGTCTATAGCCACGATGGACCACCTGTGCTCACCAATCGACACGAGAGTTATCGTTCACGTTCATCGATCCGTCATCGGATTATCGCCTAGCGATCAGTAATGAGCCCCCATTGTTATCGATAGTAAAATATTCTCACGATTATATACATTCCCACGACATTCCTTCGAATAAGTATTAATATAAATATATTGCCTGATTCTCTGCCTCTTCCAAGGCTAATCACACAAGAACATATCTGTAAATTACGCTAA
>NW_017305180.1:7646081-7648280 GCF_001594115.1 Trachymyrmex septentrionalis
AAATATATTGCCTGATTCTCTCCCTCTTCCAAGGCTAATCACACAAGAACATATCTGTAAATTACGCTAAGTATATCGATCTGAAACTGAAGCCTGTACATAACTGTAAACTTATATCAACACACAAACAAGGTTATAACGGACTTTCTACAATAAGCCATTATCCAAGCTTTAAATCTTAAGTCGTAAGAAATTACCACACTCGATTACTCTTCTCACACTTGTGACTGTGATTAATCAATTTCTTACGGCTTAAAAATCTTAAATGATAGCTTATTGTAGAAAGCCCATAAAGAAGAATTATGACATAAACATATGATTTTCTTTGTGCGTTGATGTAAGCTTACCTACAAGCTTCACTTTATGATTCAGTTACTATTCGTAACGTAACGCGTTGTTTTTGTACGGAGAACCCAACTTTTTGCATCCACATAGTAAAAAAAAAAAAAAAATAATAATAAAAGCTAAGCTTTATCCTACGGGAATTAGTTCCAGAGAGAGAAAAAGACTGAACACAACTGTCACAAAAACGCACATCTAGTTCGTCAAAGCTCAGGAAGTGGTCACGCGTGCGTTATCAAGAGGGATGATCGATGAGAGAGAGAGAGAGAGAGAGAGAGAGAGAGAGAGAGAAAGGAAAAAAGCTCACCTCGCTCGCTTGTCCCATCGCATTGTTCCATCGAAAACGCGTTTCGTTACATACGCGTCGACCATACGTCGCGTTTCAACGGGCGCGTTTATCGGCGCGGTTATCGCCGATTGTTGTTGCTAATATCAGCCGGCAGGCGCGGGCGCGCGTGTGGATAAATTCCTGGTTTAGCTACTGTGGACGATCGACACCAGGCCCCGAATTTCCCCCGTTGCACAGCCTTCCGCAAGCATGCATACAAAAGCGGCGATGGCTGCTGCAGCTGACATGTCCTTCCGCTCCCGGCAATCGAGCACGATTGAGGTTCTCGGGGAATTAATCCGCCGAATTTTCGCTTTTGCGTACACGCCACGGGAAAACTACCTCATGTCAAGAGAGTGAGCGAAAGCTTAATAATAATCATTTCTATTGCGGGCGCGCGCGTGTAAATATGCAAATAGAAATTTTTTCGCTTTTATTCAAAGATGAAGACTTCTCTTAATTCTTTTTCCGACGTAAAAAAAATCCAAAATTACGTTTTCATTTGATATAACTGGGTTACAAAGCTTTATTTTTATCATTGTTATTAGTATCATTATGTAATAAAAATAACATAATATTAACTTAATTACATTAATTATAACGTATTTTTGCTTTTTCTAGTCACCCACTTTATTTTGAGAATTTACATTGTGATACGATTACCTCAAAGATACAAAATAGATACTTCTCGTTCAAACAACGGTAAAATCGGTAAAGCTTCACATTGTGGAGCTTTTGAATTCTAGCTATGCCACTGTGTGTATGCAAGGAGTAATCGTATTACGCTAACATATGGAAAGTAGTCAGGAAAACGAAATACAGCGTTCTATCATCACTCGATTTAGAGACGTGACATCGATCGATGTAAAGAAATATAATGAATTTTTGAAGAATAGATATATATAAAGACAGAGAAAGAAACAGTGAGAGAATCGCGCGAATAATTAAACGTCGCGAAAGTGACAATTGAAATGGCAATTCGTAGTTAACCGCGATCCACTCGGTTCGTACAACTTTAAAAACTGGGTCGACGTTTCGTTAGCGAATCGATTAATCCTACACGCGCGTAATGAGAATTTTGTCGCAACAGTAGAAAAAAAATTATCAATTTTGCATGCAAATCTATATACATAAAGTACATAATAAAATAAATATTCGAAAATTATAAACAAATCAGTTGTGTGAATAAATAAGCATTATCGTTATATAATATATCTCAATGTTCCCTTTTAAGGGAACGAGCCATCATAGATAAATAATAAATAAGCCAGCGAAAAAGTTGCTTCTATTATCAATATATAATGCTATAATACAAGAACTTCAGAATAGCAATAAAAAGGAAATCGAAGGTATTGATTTCTCGTATGGAATTAATATATAATGGATGATATAAAGAAGAATAATCAATAATATTAATAAATGCAAAGTAATAAACAAATAAATAACAAGAGAGGAGGAGGAGAAGGAGGAGAAGGAGGAGGAGGAGGAGGAGGAGGAGGAGGACGAATAAACATATTGGCTTTCCAAAA
>NW_017305180.1:7648380-7649833 GCF_001594115.1 Trachymyrmex septentrionalis
AAGGAGGAGGAGGAGGATGACGAATAAACATATTGGCTTTCCAAAACGACGCGATGGAATGGCGAAAAAAAGAAATTCCTTTCACGGATAATTATCGATGACGATGTTGAGCGACGAGAAAGTTTCGATAAAGAGTAGCGGCTTGCGAAATCACGGCGCAGCTCTCGATATTGAATATTCATGCAAGGTGGAATCGCTCGCTCCGCCTCACAGTTTACTGTCTCCTTCATTCGTTCGCCATCGGCCTCTCTCAAGCTCGAAATCGTCGGGCTTCTCTTACGCGAAATCCTAAGGTCGCTCCGATACTCGATACTGCCGTTTCGCGCGCACGGTGAACGTGTTTATCGAAGATTTCTGGCGAAATGGGATACGTCTCCGACATTCGTGCGCGATTATCGAACGCGACCGAAGTGAATACTTTTATCAAATCTATATAGCTCATCTCTTTCGATACTACAACCGACATTGATACAAGAAAAAGGTTCTACGTTATATTTATCCCAATATTACTTATTAAAATATTAATCAATTATTAATTAATAATCTTAGGGCGATATTCATAGTCTGTTCTTATTTTAAAACCATCTTAAGTGATTAATGTTTTAAGATCCCAACTGCCTTCTGGCTGGCTTATGATATTTTAAGACTGTATTTAAGAGTCAACTAACTGAATATCAGTCTTTAAAGTATTATATTATTGTGCCAGATGGCATTGTGTAGAAGTTAATTCACTTTCATAAGTTTGCAAAATATATTTTTCATGTCTCATCTAAATAATATTACTATTATTTTTATCATTTTAATGACTGTCATCCCAAGATAGTAATATATTGTGCCAAAGATATCTTTATTCTCTAAATATAAAATGTATTTTCTGTATCTACGTTATATCTTTTACGTTTAATTATTGACATAACAATTATTAATAATTTCTATTCGCTATTATTGACAGTATATGTAGATATTTCGCCAAAGACGAATTTCATTCTCATTCCAAATGCGCACTGCAATTTTCTAGAAGTGATTCATCCGATATTTGGACATATGTGAGTGGGTTTGCACATGTGCATCTGAGATAGGAGTGCAATAGAAAAGAATCCGTCGATTCGCAGTCCCGACTTATTGCTGGAGTTTTCCTGAACAATTTCGCGCGGTGGATCGCATCGAGAAAATGAAAAAAGACGCCATGCAAGAAAACTTGGTGGTCTTCTATCGACGACGGAATTTCGAAAGTCCCAGATGAATTCTTAGCCGACGAAGGAAGGAACCAGGTCGGCGATTGTCCAGCAGTGAAAATTAGTGAAAGTAACGGCAGAAATTCTAACGCATTTGTGCTAAAATTCTTTCTGAGTTTCGTTAAAAAAAAAAACCCAAATATCTCCCATTGATAAAATTTGCAAAATTCAAATTAATCTCGTGAAAGGGATCATTTAAATTTCCCCATATCAAGAAC
>NW_017305180.1:7649933-7651863 GCF_001594115.1 Trachymyrmex septentrionalis
AAATTAAAATTAATCTCGTGAAAGGGATCATTTAAATTTCCCCATATCAAGAACATTTCTATTAAACAGCGCGCATCGGCAGCGTTTCATCGATTGAAACGTACACACACACACACAGATCTGTGCTTTTATATCCAACAATAAACCTGTTTATTTGCCTTAAATAAAATACGTTCATTTACGTCGAGCGTCCCACAGAAAAGATTACACTAATCGTACTATACGTATAACCGAAATAAATTACGCCAGAATAAATTACACCGAATTACAGTGGATTTTGTGTACGGTGGTCGCAACGTGGTATATATATTCACCGATCGAAAGCGGAAAATACCCTACATATCTACCTACTGGCGGATCATAAAGCGATCAGATTTGTTTAACCACGAACATGAGCAAGCACTTGTGTTCGCGAACGAGCGAAATACATGAGAAATACGCGAGAAAAGCGCAGAGCATTTATGGTCCCCGTGATAGCGTGCCTTGAAGCACGATGAAGGAGAAGCGACGAAACATGAATAAATGCATCTCACCCGCTGCTCCGAGCTGCGCTTCTCCGCGTCTGTGACAAAGAAGAAAAGCGTACATCGAGAGAAATGGCATCTCCAGACGCGTGCGAACGCGAGCTCTCGGCGACGACGGATAAAACTTTGTTGCCCAGGGAGAATACACGAGGAATGGGCGCGAGGAAGTGCCTCGGTCCATTCGATGCCGAGAATTCCCAGCGCGGCGATCCGGGCTGCAGAGCTCGCCGAAAAATGCAGTTGGAAGAAATGCAGTTGTTGCGCTTACACGAGAAAGCTCCGCTATCCACCGGCGGCAGCCATGAATTTTGATGGATCTCTTTTTTCCCCCCGCTGAGCTTTCGGCCGGAACGACGCTGATTTGCATTATGCAATTTACGCGCGCATAGTTTCAAGATATATACATGACTGCATGCTCACAAAAGAAGACGGCGAATCCCGCGTCTTTTCTCTCTCTCTCTCTCTCTCTCTCTCTCTCTCTCTCTCTCTTTCCTTTTATATATATATTTTATCTTCGCCTCTATTCATGATCCCTCTCGGGCAATATAGTTGCGTATAATGCGATCGTTTGTGTCCCAAACACGCGTTGTTTTAAACGAAAAAAATGATAAATGTGTAGTAAACATTATGCTCTCTTAGATGCAAACACATTCGAGGCAAGAATAAATATAGAGTTATTTTTCGAACTACATGTTGCTTCAAAAAGAGATTAATTTTTAGCACATGTTAATAAATACCTTTGCATCTGACAAATAATGAGACAATTCAAGTTTCATAATGTTAAGTATAAATATATACAATAAATTAAGAAATTTATTTTTATATAACGTTATTTTTTATCATCTTAAATAATTTATAGTTTGTCAACTGGAAATGTGAATTTCAATCGTTGCATACGTTTAGTTTGTCGCAACTGGCACTGGTACAATAAAACCGTGAAAGCTCAAGGAAAGTGTCCTCATTGCTAACCAAACGAAATTCTAATGTAAACAAACCTATTTGTATTCTCTCCATTATCGCGCCGTGTAGCACTTTCGAAATTTCTTTCGTAATGATACAAACAATAAGTGGTAATAATTATTACATTTACTGATTTGGTCCATGATTTTCAAAAAAAAACAAGAACAAAAAAAAAAATATATATATATGTTAGATTCACACGCTTTGATAATTTTTCACAGATAAAGTATTTCGGACCAACGAAAAACATTTTTGAAAGTACTTTGCAAATATATACTTTTAAAATATTCAGCATCGTGTATCAGCACTCATAAGTAACGATGATTAATTGTGCAAACACAATAAGATGTTAGTTAACGAATATAGATAATTTCAAATTCACAGACATCTGACGCAAGTTATTTTGCTTCGACGAACGATCCTTAATCTCTCTCTCCCCCCTCCCC
>NW_017305180.1:7651963-7660394 GCF_001594115.1 Trachymyrmex septentrionalis
GGCGCAAGTTATTTTGCTTCGACGAACGATCCTTAATCTCTCTCTCCCTCCTCCCCCCCCCTCTCTCTCTCTCTCGGACGAAAGGATTAACGACTAATTACCGCCTCGCGTGTAAGGGCGTGCACAGCATGGGTATTTTCACGCTCGGGAGAACACGGCGGCGATCCTGATTTTGTGCAGTAAAACACGAGAAGCGGACGGCAGACTATCTGCGCGCGATGTGAAGAGTATGTACGTGCACATACAAGGTAAACGAAAGATTCCTACCTGGTGTGGGCTGCAGGGTGTCGGGGACGGGCTCCGAGGCTATTAGCCAGCTGTGCTTACAGGGCGCATAAGCGCAACCTCCACCTCCGAGCTACGCCGGCTTTGTCTCTGCATCCTGGAGAAAAATAGCAAGATGAGTTTTAACGTCAAGTTGCGCGCAAACCATATGTCTTGTAACTTATTCAATTAAATTCTAAATACGATACAATTCCGAAATAAAATCACAGCGCCACTGCGCTGAGATCTCGCTCGTCTCTCTCTAGTTTAGAACAATATATTTTAATGAACCACTTAATGTTAGAAAAATAATGAGGAAATGATTAAAGGATTAGAAGGCTGCGGGAGAATGTAGACGCGACGTAATAGCGGCCAGGTGGTCTACTCTTGAGTTTATATCCCTCGAAAGTTTATATTGGATTTCATATTTAATGCAACGCACACCGTCGACGTCGCCGCGTTGCGTCACGCCGCGGTACCGCCTCCGAGATAAATTATTTATGTCGCGGTGCTTTGTCTTCGTCTGCTTCCGAAGGGTGGCGACGAGGTACGACGGGCTGTTGGGAAAAACGGATGATCGGTGTAGAAACCGTGATAAAACCCCGCTGTGAGCGAAAATCGCGTCGATCTTTACGAGCTTTCGCGAGAGGGGTAGGGGGGGGAGGAGGGGGAGGGGAGGGATACAGAGACGCGCAGAATATTTCTTTGTCAAAGGAGGACATTGAACCCTCAATTCGCCCTTCTATCGTACCGTATAGGTGATCGCTACATTACGTCAAAGAGAATCACTGTAATATTATGTCGAATTGAAATACGCTTTTAAGAGCAAGAGAGTCCCTGATTTAACAGAAACAAAATAACATTTCACGTCTACGCAATAAAAAAAACATTTCGTATTTGTGTTGGAAATGATCCACTCAAGTCCTCGTTAATATTTTGAGTTGTACTTTTTATCGCGTTCGAGCGTTAATTGAACATAACGTGACTCTGTTATTTATAAAAACAGTTTGTGCTAAATTTATATTCAACATTTCTAAGTATCAAAATAACACAATTTATGAGTTAGTAAACAAATAATACAAACATAATGTGTTTTATAAAAGTAAATTCAACGCTGAATGAATAATTTAAAATGTCAATTAACAATATCAATTTAACATATCGTAAATGTCAATTATACTTAAAAAAAAATATACCTCCACGGTTAATTTACGAATTGTATCTGGATATTACTTTTTTATTTTTCATCTTCTTAAATGACACTTGTGTTACTTTCTAACATATTCATCTTACGTCAAATTGACACATTTGAGTGGACCGTTTGGGAGATACGTAAAATGTATTAAATTTTAAAATACAAATTTTCCAACGGAGTAAATAAAACACTTGTAACTTAAAAACTAGGAAAAACTGATACATCAAGTATATTTGCCGCTATCTGAAAACTCAGGAGAATGAACGGTAGGTACCTCGCGCATATCGACGAGAAATATCGAGACGTTTAATTGCTTATTCGCCGATGGCGTTGCCGAAACTGCGCGTATAAAAGAAGCATAATACGGCCAACACCGTACGTGACAAGAATTTTGCTTGCCGCTTACTTATTGACCAGAATGGCGCTTACGAAACCATTAATAACGCACAAGAGGGTAATTTCCCAGCCAAAGAGAGGGCTACGATTGGCCCTTATATTGCCACGCTCGCCGGGCGCTGCTCTCGCGGCAGGACACAATGAAGAGCCATCAATTACCCCTTGGGTCCTTCGCGATCGAATGAAGCTATTAAGACGGAACGGTACTGGTATCAAGCCCCGTAATCCCCGTTACAGCTTTTCTCGCGGATGCTCCTCTTCCGCACGCCGACGCGGAACGACTTAATAACCATCCGGTGATAAGGATCGAGGATCCCGCGTCGCTATTCGTCGGCTTTTTGTCACCGGTAACAACTAACCTTCGACGATAACGATAAAAATCGATCCGAAAGAGCCCCGTGTATTAATTAGACGATGACTCGCGTGGTTGTTACCTTAATTAAGCTCTCATCAATCGCCCCCGGATTTCATGTCTCCCGCGCACGAACACAAGCGAGGTACTCCTCTCTTCTTGCATTAGTGAACGCGACCGATGGAAGAATATTCATATATAATTATAAACCTCTCTGTCGAATGAAAGTGTACACCCACGGAAAAGATTTCTGATTCCAATAGAACTAAAATAGAATCGATATAGGGACAATGATTAATTTGTTGGAAGAAGAATATTTTACTGTAAAAAGTGAAAAATTCTTAAATCTAAAATAAAATAATAATGAAACACAATTTCTGTTTTTCTTTTTGCGCCAAATACTATAACATTTAGACTACCGGATAAAGATATATTCTAAACGCAAGAATATTTAAACTTAAATTTATATAACTCTTGTCTCGAGACAAATAAGTCAATGTTAAGGAGAGTTCAATTTGAGGGAGAAGAATAGAAAATATTGATTTAATTTCAATATACAGTTTTATTTTTATATTGCACAAAAGATCGCGATAAGATGAAATATGAATATTTTTTGCCTCGTTATTAGAAATTCTTTCGGAGGGAGGTATTTCTTTTTATTAAATTTCATCCAATTTTCATCCGATGGCAAGAAGTGAGAGCGTACAGGGATCAGGATTTGAAAAACACTTTTTGCACCCCCCAAAAATCTTTCCTAACTGAAGGGAGGGAGGAGCAGACGATGATTAGCGAAGGCTGGAGCGTGGCGGCAGCGCATCGATTTATTTCCGCTCGAATGAGGAGGTGGAGACGGCGGATTTATAGGATTATCGATTGCAAACTTGTCAACGTCAGTCCGTTGCCGTGCCATTTGAACTCCCCCCAAGCCCGGCGGAACGTTCCGCGTTTACATTTTTCCAAAGCGCCCGACACACAATCGCCGGCGCGGCATCGTTCCCTCCATTGTTCGCGCGCGAGTTCGCGCGTTCGCTCGCAATTTGTATCTGCCGCTCCATCCCGACCTGCTATGTTATTAACCAAAAGCAGACCGCGCGAGATACATCCACGGGGCGCACTGCCTCTGCAGCCCGATAAATCTTATTGCAAAAACGCACACGCTGGAGATATGGCTCGGAGCTGTAATGGGCGCGAATATAAGTGCGTTCTTTCCGCAAACATAGTTGCTGCCCCCACCCCCTGACCACAGTCGTTACAAATAATCGATTAAATTTCATTCCACGTGATTCGCAGGTGTAAATATGTTGGTTGAATTTTATCAAATTATCCGGAAATGTGTTACCACAATATTAATCCGTTGATAAACCCCGATCACAATTAAATTGAAGTAGTCTTTACTAAACGTTCTTTACTGAACGGTTACCTTTCTAGAGTGATTCTCTAGTAACAATACTTTCCTCTCTTTGTTTTATCAAATCTATCGAATTTACTTCTAACGAATTGACGAAAGTTTGTTATTTCGAAAAAGAGAGGAAGAAAAAGGATATAATTGTAATTATTAATTATTTAATTGTAACTCTGAAATAATTCCTCTCAATTCTATTCTTAATAACGGTAATGAGTTGCAGATAAAAAAACTCCTGATACGAAGAACTCTTTCGACAATTGGTCGATATTTCTGCTGTAAGTAAATATACACAGAGAACGATTTTCCAATTATCAAGATAAACAGTAATATAAAGAGAGCAAGCATCAGTTGAACGTTACTTTTTCTTCTTTCGCATCAGCAATTTTTAACGTAATAAAGAGCAAATAACTCGTAGAAACCGATATATCTTCTAATCCAATCATACTACTGCACGTTACACGTTTACACAATAACGAACATTAACAATCAAAAATAATTATGTACTAAGGTAAATTCGTTTACGCTCGTTTTTTATCAAGTAATTCAGAGAATATGGTGGATGGAATGTAATCTCATATTAGAGCAATTATCAGTATCAGATAATTTATATAAACCTACTTATAATTAATACGATTAACACGAAGGATATGATTATAATTATTAGAAATAATAAATACAGTAGGTTACATATCGCTAGATGGACGTATAGTAGACAAATGTTTAAATTCGACTTTCTCGAAAACCATGTTCCGTAAAAGAAAAGAATGTTGTCACTCTTTTCACTTACTTCAAGGCTACATTATTCTCCAGTTGTAAGATAAACTGCTCATTTCTCACTCATTCTATACTAACTCAGATCGCCGTTCGAAGAAAATAGATTATATTATGTCGCATGATTTAATTAAATCAAGTGTGCAAACTTAAGAAGTTATCTTCTCGCGACTCTGCAGAGTCGCGCTTTGTGACGGGAAATAAAACAAATCATTTTCCTACTCTCTGTGACGAGAAACGAAGAAGTCGGTCTCTACCGCGCTCGATTCGTTTTCCATGTTATTTTCTGCGACCACACCGTTGGCGACGCTATTCCTCAAATAAATTTAAATGTCCTCGGAACTTGCTCCCGCTGACTCAGGCTCTCTTATGTATACGGCCCGCGAAAAGTGCGGAATTTCCTCCATTCCGACAATGGGAACTTTTTTTAAATCTACGCATCTAAAAATCTTTCCAGCGCTATCGACGGAAAACGGAATGCAACCCTTTTTACACAAAACGAATATCAAGGAGCATTCCCTTCTGCCCATTTTATTGTAAAGGAAATAAATTGGTATCGTATTTGAAAAATTACTTATTCTCGAAACCTTTTCATTGCTGCAATTAGACTTTTTGCGTTATGTCAAATTTCTTGCTGAAATATGTGAACGTAATTTAATATGTACGAGGACGCACGTGGTAGATAAGCGGAAGTAACGAAAAAGTGAGATGAAATACTGCAAGAGAAAACTCGGTGGGAAAGGGTAGGGAAAGGGTTGGGAAAGGGTTGGTGGAGTGAGAAATGGGTGGACGAGGAGAGTTTGTTGGAACGGTCGCGACCGCTTTTAGCCACCTACTTCTAGCCCGTTCTTTCGCCGCGCTCGATTAATTACTAAAGTTCAGTGCGAAAACATCGGCCCGTTTATTCACGAACTTATTAGTAGTCTATTACTTACTTACAACTGTTCCAATATTGGAAATCAAAATCGTCTGAGTTATAATTGAATTCAATGAAACGAAATTAAGAGCCTAAATATTTTAGCACACAGGGGGATTTCAATGACAAATTGATAATAAATATTGGATAAAAAAATTAATATAAAATTTCCAAACTAACGCTATAAAGTATGAAATATGAAAATTCATTTTTCTTTTCGCTGCAATAGATTTCTTCAATAAGTGACAAAAACTTTTATAATTAAAAAACTGTTAAAAGATATGAATTTCAGTTCCTCTCTCTCTCTCTCTCTTAATATGCACGTCTACAACGCAGAATCTTCCAACAATCGCGCATTTCAGCAATTAACGATTCACAGTTACAGCATCGTCGTCATTGCCAGCAAAGGAAGGACCCGGTCAAGGCCTCCCAGCCTCGCTAATTGACACAGTCTCTTTGAGGGATTTTCAAGGAAATGCATCTGTGTAAATTAACCGGCCATATTGCGCTCTTTAACGAGCGACGACGAGAAGCGTAGACTTTGCACGAATCTCAAATGGATAACAAACCACGTGAACGACGAGAAAAGACGGGTCTCGCTAATTGGTTCCACTAGAGGATCCACAGGTACGACTCGGCAGGATTTATGATATTGTACCGTCCGATCTAAACGACCAGGCTAAATCGCGAACTCTCGCTGGCACTTCCCGAACCACTCACAGATATGAAATTTCTCGAGAACGGGCGAGAACATCGCGAATGACGGGAAAAAAACTTTACGATCTGCCTTCTCACAAATCAACGCGATACAAATTTCTTTAATAAAAACACATTAAGCTCCGCACGTAATGCACTCCCGAGAGCGCATCTTTTTTTCTTTCCTCTCTCATTTTATGCTTCCCATATGCAAATAACCGTTGTCTATTACGCTGAACGTTAGCAGCGGCGTATCCTCGGCCGTGGAAAACGCGATACTTTCGAAAGGCGCATCATTAACGTGTTGCACACGTACGTTAAACACGCGCTCGCTCGTTGCCCACGAACTTGGAGAACGTCGAACGTAGCGTGACATCACTCGACCTCGCATCTGCCGCTCTATTCCCGACTCTCGCACACCCAGGCGGTTAGGTAATACTTAATGGGTTATATACGCGGGTAAATACACGCGCTGGCCTCGTTACTGTCGTCGTCGCCGGCGCGAAGTATCATGCGAAAAAGAACCAATCTGAAATGGGAGATAATTCAATTGTGGCGTCTCATCCTCCGAATCACGACTGCGTAACTCCGTGCAATAAAGTAATATACCCTTCTAAAGATAGCGTATGAAAAAGACGATAGATTATCTAATTTAATTTCTTCTCCTTTAAAAAAAGCTAGATAAAAGTTTCGCGGAATCATTCGACTATCCTTGACTTTCTAAGACGATACGTGGGAGAAATAAGAAAAATAATTCTTCGAGAAGTACGAAAGAGCGATAAACAATTTGTGCTGGGCCGTTTTGAGACGACAAATTTATTTACAAACTCACGCCGTATTGCCGCGCGGCTGCGCGGGAAGTGATAAAACATCATCGAATTTATCGGCGTCGAGAGAGAACGCTGGAACCAGTGGCCGACGTTAATTACTCCGCGGCTCGAACGCAAATTAGTTGCCCGTTACAGCCGTAGCGCGCCACGGGTACATTTATTTCAGGCGTGAGATTCGTTATCGATTTGTTTCCGCTACGACTGGAGACTCTCGATTAGCGTCGACAACAATACACAATCCACACCGCTGCCGGTCGTAATTCGCAAATATGCATAAACATTCAACAAATGTTGGGTGTGAGATTGAATTCAGCTTCGTTTCAACAGCTTTCAATATTAGCAAAATTAAAAAGAGAGCTCCTAACTCATTATTTATATCCTCCGTTGTATTATTAGATTGCTAAAAGTTTAGCGTTTCTCTTTCGTTCCCCCCCCCCCTCCCCCCCCCTCGACAAATTCTTACAGTAAATAAAGATAGAAAACCAAAGTTCTTGAAAGGAACCGAAAAGTTTTGTCTTTCAGTAAAAAAAATAATCTACCGAAGCTCGCCGCGGCAATTCAGCATTTATTTTTGTCGCTACAATTTTATTGAATCAACTCGATTGAAAAAATATAAGGCCTGCATTCGGAATGCCATATTTGAAATTCTATGATATATAATATGTAATATAATATTTAACTGTACTAAGTGCGCAGTAACGATAAGCGCGTTTCTGAGTATAGGCCTACTTTTATGGAAGCGATATATTATTGTGATATTTGCGCGAGATAAGTTGTACTACAACACAGCGGACAATTTTCGCGACAAGCGCTAACAAATGCATGAATTACGAATGATTTACGACGAATCACGAATGCTGTTCTCTTACGGTTTTTTTTTTTTTTTTTTTTTTTACTTCGTAAATAAACTCTCACCTGTGAGAGTATTACGGTAGCTCGAACGTATCTGAATATTCCCACAAACTTCTCCACTTCTCGCGGAAGATATCCCGCAGCATCCCCTAGCTGTTCTTTTAATTAAAAAGTTTCGCGCTAGAAATGGAAGTCCAGAGGTAAGATTCCTGTTGATCGTCCATTAAGCAAACTTATCGAATGAAATCGCGATGTAATCCTAGTTACAAAAAGCCGCGGCCTGTTAATCCCGTACATTGGTAACATTCGTAAGACGGAGATTCATCTGTATCATGATATCTATAGAAAAAGACTAAAAGAAATATACGCATTTATTATCTACCTTCTGTTCCCTCTATCCTTCTATTTCTCCCTTTTTAACGTAGATTAAATTTCCTTTTTTATAAAACTAAAAGCTTACTTTACAGACTTGTTATTTCATAAGAGAAACTTTTAACAAAAGCAATTAGATTCAAAACAGTGTACACGTGGAAGATCGTTTTACTAAAAAATGACAGCGTTAATAATTTAATATGAATTGTCAAAAAACAGACAGCGTTGATATTATAATTTAACATAAGTTTAGTAGTTTATAAGTTATGTAATATAATAATTATAGACTTGTATAAATTATCATCTGATACTAATTGCTCCAATACGAGATTACATGCCATCGTTCGAGTCATACAAATTATTTAATAAAAAAAAAAAAAAA
>NW_017305180.1:7660494-7672006 GCF_001594115.1 Trachymyrmex septentrionalis
ATATGCCATCGTTCGAGTCATACAAATTATTTAATAAAAAAAAAAACAAGCATAAATAAATTTACATTGGTAACAAAATTATTTCTTATTGTTTCTACAATAAATACAGTTAATCGATTAATGTCAAAACAAATAAAAAAAGGAGAAATGTGTATTTGCAATTTTTTTCAGCTGTATCTATACTATCTATCGATCCATCGATTCAGCAAAGATTGGCAATCAGACGCGCACGAAGGAAGGAAGAGGGATAGAAATAAAGTTGAGAACACACGACAGCGGAGCGAGAAAGAAGATTGGATTGGTCCTGATCTTCCTTTAACGACGGAGGAAAGTTAAGTGAGACTACCGGCGAAAAGATGAAAGAGTGGAAAGAGGAGAGGAGAGAGGAGAGGAGAGAGGAGGAGAGGAGAGAGGAGAGGAGAGGGGGAGGGTTGCAGCAAACCCTCGGGCAAAATCACGGGATAACGGAGAATATTTCCCTCTCGAAAATCGCGTACGGCGCTCCACAGCTCGTTATAAGTTGCTCGTCCTCCGCCTTTCCCTTATAACAGCGCCCACGTCACGCCCGCTGCCATAAGGCAATTTTTCCAGATTTTACGAACAAATCTCGCGAAAGGTCACGATAAGAGACGTAATGCGCAATCGCGATGTTTATTACATCGTAAAACGGGATACATTCTCGCGTCTCGCATAGGTATAATAAATGATCTCGATCGAGCGATTGTACTTGTTTCACTAAGCCAGCTTTTCACGTTTTTCTTCCGAGTTGGCGACAAGCGGATTTAATTTCGCGTAAAGATGCAACATCGCGCGGAAGAGTAAAATGTTGAAATTCCGTTCAAATATCGCATTCGCGAAGCGAGAATTTCATTTCGAAACTCTCGTCGACTCGCGTCGCCTAGAGATCAGTGACTTCGGGGGATATCGAGAGAAGCAACACGCCACGTTCGAGGGCTCCACTGGAGAGACGAAACGAGTCGAGAGAAGAACTCTGTCCCATGTACCCACAGTTCCATGTACCTGACCTGACGTCACCAGTTATTTATGCACCGCCGAGTAACGGCTGCTCGCCGATTTCGCCGGCCGCCGCCTAAGAATATATACACGTACGCAACGTCTTTCTCTTCCTCTCCGCTTCTTGCCTTCTCTCTCGCACCGCCTCTCTCTCTGTTCTCCACGCGAGCTAGCACAAAGCGCAAGAGACTCAATCAACTCTCGTCGTCATGAATAGTTGCGTTTGACTGCATCAAGGAAAAGCCCACGCAACTTTGGAACTCCCGTTCATGAGAACGGGAATGATATTATATACGCGGAGCCATCGGAATATTGCGATACGCAACAATTGATCGAAATCACGTAATTACACGTAGTCGACAAAGTAGTTTCTCTTTCGCAGATGAAACAGAAGTGAATCCAGAACTCTTAGCCCTAATTTAGTTCGCAAGTAAGAAGACACACGAGATTCTTATCTCTGTCATCCGTTATGAAATATCATATTACGTAACTCTTTTTCCTATTGATCTCACAGCCATTATCATTTAATGTCCCACTGTATTCTCATGCTTATGTGTCTCGATCGTAAACGACGTGTTCTCACGAATACACACACACACACACACACACACACACACACACGTGTTTCCGTTTCCGAGTTTCAGTTTTCGTCGAAACGTGGCGAACGGATTAACGTTAAATATTAACGGTCGGAGTTTTCTGGTAGTTGAACAATTCAAGAGAGACTTTGCTAGAATTTGAAATTATTCGAAACAGCTTGAATCTAAATTCGGAAAAATTAAACAGTGAAATCAAACAATATGTTGTAAAAAAAAGAAAATTAGGAAATTAAATGAACAAAAGCTACTTCATTTCCACTTGCGGTAAATACTGATTTCAAACAACATTCTCTTTAGCATTGCAAATCGATTAAACAATTAGAACGATGCCAACTATTCAGACACAGATGTTTATACTTCAAAGTTCGAATCACTGTTCCACCCAATTCGTTCAAATCCATACTGAATCCGTAATCCAATTGAAATTTCCGTGTGAGGATAACAGAGAATGTAGAGGACGCTTAATCGTTCCATTATCATCGACTAATCAATAGTTGACCTCGATTAGATATTATCATGAAAACATTAGAAACAGTCACTTAGATATTAATTTCGTTCCTTCGCTAACCGATAACGAGCTCCATTTTCTAGCTAAAGTCAAGGCCACGGTATGTTCTTGCCATACGTTGAAGAGTTTTTAGTTTCTTCATTAAGTACGAAAATCATTATGTACAAAAAATGCAATTTATTCAATTATTAAATCGTTTCTGCGCTGAAAGTTAATCTTCATGAACGTATTGTCTGTTGTATCGGTATTGTCCAACGTTTAATTTCCGTTTTTAAAAAAATAATAAAAGTTACCTGTAACTGCGGAAATTATATTCTGTAAAACTCCTATAAATTTATTCCATTTCTAATAATATAAAAAAATTAAAGAAAGAAATATATTAAAAAGTTCTTAGAAGAAAGTCTCGCTTGCAGCGAAAGCAAAAAGTATTTGTACAAGAAAATTTGTTATAAAAAAAGGCTTATTTGTAGAAAATAAACATTAATTAGCAATTTTATACAATAAATACATTCTATATAAATAAAAGAGCAAAAAAAGCCACACGCTGAATGTCGTTAGCGAAAGTCATATATTTAAAAATTCCTCAAGTTGAGGATAAATAAACATAAATGTTTCGGCCAAGATATGGTCATCTTTAGTATGTAAAATAAGTAAAATAATAAAGTCACAACGAAGTTACATAAATAAACGCAGAACGTAGAATAACCGATTTTCCAGCAAGAGTTGAGTCAATGTCGAATTAATTCGTCAAGTTAACGACATCCACAGTGTGTGGCTTTTTTTTCTCTTTTATTTATATATCGTATATTTAAGTCACGTTTGACTGAAATTTAATGAATACATTCTGTTCTAACATAAACAATCGAGCTTCGTATATATTCCTGATTTTGGAAGCTAAATTTCTCGTCTGTAGGAATACTTTTTGAGCATTCAAACAATACAATTTTTAATTTTCGCTTACTTTTCGGATGATATATTTTATATAATTAATACACATCATTTTGGTGTATATAATTTTAAGAAACATACAGTCTATTTTATTCTTTATGAATAAATTGTTAATTACCCAACAAGAGAAATGATCGTTAATTAAACGTCGAGTCAACGTCAAATTGGTGTTAAAATCATCGAATTTATATCGATTCGACATCAATTCGATGACTCATTTCTCGCTGGATAATATTTATTTTTTAAATATAGTTTTTTTTTTTTTTTTTTTTTTAAATATTTTCTCTGTACAAATAATTTTTTACTCTGCACTGTATTTATTTAATCACTGAATTAAGTATACATGACTATCCTAGATAAAACATCTATCACGACTATCAAGCGGTTCTAATCGAAGGTGTGTACATACCGCTTTTATCGCCAAACCTCGCAACGCTATAAAAATTTTCTTCATGCAGATAAATCGGGGACGCCTCGTGCGTTGCTTACCAGCACAAGTACATATAACGTCACGCGATACATCAATAACAAGAATTATTAACGCTTACGTGTGTGCAGGCCGGCACGCGATGCCAGGAAATCGGCGTGTGTTAAATCAACGCGAACTAATGCTTTTAGCCAGTTCCAAACGACATCGCAGTCGCTAAAGCGTTTTCCATATACTATTATCGATCAACGTTGCATCAAAGAGAGAGAGAGAGAGAGAGAGAGAGAGAGAGAGAGAGAGAAAGAGAATTCTCATATTTCAAAATACGCCTGAACTTCACTTCCTTTTAATCTCTTTTACCATATGCACACCCTTAATTAAAAAATGTATTTAAATCACTGTGATGGATTTAAATCACGACGACTGCTTTCTCTCTCTATTTCCCAATATCCCCTTCTTCTTTGAGATATAATTCCAGCGTAACGGAATAGTATAAAGCGTAACGGAAAAGTATGGTAAAGGAAAAATAAAGTGGCTCTTGAGTCGCGAGAAACTCACGGTGGAACGAGGAAATCCGCGTAATTTATGCACGTCGGCAGATAAAACTAAATTAATGCGCGTACGTACGGCCACCTGCAGTCTGCAGGATAATAATCAACCATCAGCCGTGTCGGAAAAGATTATCGTAAATTCCATCATTTGCCCGAATCGTCGAACGTCGCTTTCGTTCTCCCTTTTCCTCTTCTCCTTCCCCTCTTTCTCTCAAACCTGCCGGCGCTTCGATTCGCCGCCGATATCGAGTTTCCGGGATTTACTCGCGCGAGAATGGACTCCGGAATTTTCGCGTAATGTAAAACGCGTACTCCCCACAGTTCGTATGAATTCCGCCACTGTCTCCTCTTATTTCCCTTCGATCCCTCCCCCTCTCCCTCTCACTCTCTCTCTCTCTCTATCTAGTCAGTTTTCCAGACTCGAGCTCGCGGCTGCAGCGCGGCGTTTCCCTTTGTTTTCCTATCCTCCTTCCGTTTTTCGTGTCTCTCCTTTTCCGTTTCGCCGCATTCACGCGTCGCACGGCACCGTTTTCCCGCGGATAAAAGCGCCATGGCGATTACGAGGAACGGGAATTCACGCGACCGCGATTTACGGGACCTCTGTGACCATCGAGGATCGAATACTCACCGCGAATTTACCGTGCCTTTTAAACACGCAGTTTAGGAAGAAAAAAAAAACACGCGGTGTTGATCGTTTTCCAATCGCCATAGCAAGCGTAAATTAAGAGCGTTTCTGTTCTTGGAAAAAAAACAAAAAAGATGTTACGTATATAATTCGTCAAAATCCACTATGTCGTCGACATTCCTCACATCTGCCCACTATATTCTCACACAGAAAGAACGATTTTGCTGAAGCGTCTAAAAATTTAGCTGGATACAGATTAGAAAATAATTTTGTTCAACCAAGAAAATAATTACATAGGAAACAGTGAGCAATGACGCAAATAATTTTGACGTTACGTTAATCAGCTTGATGTACATATTTATTGATCTATATATTTATTTTGATAGTCAAATAAAGTTATTTTCAAATCTGTATTTACCTCAAATTTACATTGAAAAAATGTCTAGTGATAGCTGGTAAATGTCAAGTGCAATAATAACAATCAAATAATATTCGATTAATCAAAAATAATGTTACTTTCTTAAATATTTCGTAAGTATTACCAAACTGTTGGTTACATTATTATGTTTGATAATATTTACTAAATATTGAAAGTAAAATTATTTCTTATTATTATATATTAATCAAACATTTGATTGGCATTATTTCACTCAACATTCGGTAGTTACCATCAAATTCTTTTTGCCAGTGTAGATACTTCAGCGAAACTATTCTTTGAATGCACTAAACTAATTCAAATCTGGCTATACAAAACGTTTAATGTTAACGAAAATTCATTCGGATGCACATAAGATGTTTTACGAGATCATAAAACGCGCGACGTACATATACTATTGTATATAGAGTAACGAGTAAGGCAACTTCGTTATTCCATTGCGGTTGATTTTGCGGTCGGTTTCGCTACTACAGTTGATAGTCGCTAACCGAGAACTCAACGCATGGCGCCCGTTACAAATCGGCATTATTTCGAGAACTGAGTGGTAGCCAGCGACCCTGCATTCCCTCAGATTGATATTTTAATAAGCCCATCAAGACAAGAAGACGAGAGAACTCTCATTCGATCCCGAAGGCACTCGGGAAAAAGTACTTGGAACGACGAGAAATCTCTGGCGTGCGTATAATTCGATTTATCTGTGACAATATAATGTATTCACCACACGTCAAATTAAAGCTACTAAATTAATAATAACTCATTAATAATAAATCTAAAGCGAGAAAAAATTTCTGAAATATATATAGAATATCATAAAAAAAAAGTATACGACGATAATTATTAAACACGTCTCTCGATATGACATTTTTCATGCAAAATTAAATTAAAAACTTCGATGGAGGTACTTGTTCTTTCTAGAATATCACAGATGTAATTAAAAAATGAAGAACTGAACATCTCTTATTGACAATAAGATCGAGACATTTCCATATTCGTCATTTAGTATTCAATTATCTCAGGACCAAGAATATCTTGAAAAATCTCAATGTAACAACATCTGTAGAATTTCATTTTGACGAAGAATATAGAGAATTCAGAGATCATTCATGAAACTCGCGCGTGAGTCGCCGAAAGCTTCAATATGTCGGGGTAAGAGTCATAAAGTATCCTTCAATAACCATGTTCTCGAGAATAACCGCGTGTGCTCAATTGGCTCTGCCGCGCGATTCGTTCTGCATCGGGAGACAACGAATCTCGCCGTCTCTCTTGGTCGATCGATATCTCGCTCCCTTGCGATCTCCACTCTCGGGAGTGATATTCTTTTCTGCGTCTCCAGGCATCTTCCAAATCGTCGTGCACGCCCTTCCTGACGTTGATAGGCAGGAGGGGAAAATGCGAGAGAAAGGCTCGCCGGGGCGTCCTCGTACATTCCTCCTTCATTCTGTCGGAGATTAATATTATTCCTGCCGCGTGCGCATGGGCTCATCCCATACCCGCCCAGATCGCGCATATCTATTCGTATTTCGCCAGGATTTTCCCGCAGGAGTAACCTTAAGATGGCAAGAAGCGCAACCGGGCTCGCCGCCACCAAGCTTGGCATCCTCCAGCCGATTTTCCCAGACCGAGGCACGATCTCTCGTGCGTCCCGAAGGAAACGCTTAAAACTTCTCCGGGGCTCATCTCGCCCCGAATAGCTCGTGAATCCGCCACGTGCGTACACGAGTTCGTATATCGGTTAATGCGACGCGATTGTGCTGTCAGTGGGTCGATTCAGTAAATCGAAGAATTACGCCCCGAGAGCTCGAGTTCCCGAATCGATCGCCCAGGTAATTTTTGGACTGGGTCGTCGACGTCTACCCGCTCTGTGCCGCGGTAAAAGCTTGATCAAATTCACGTGGAAAACTACGGTGCTGTAATCACTGTCAGGGATAATAGTAGCCCCGAGCGTAATAGCCACGTCGAAATTTCCGCCGCTCACCGCGGCTAATAACGTATGAAATGAGCGCTCCATTACCCGGAACACACTTCTCGACGAGCGTTTATTAATATTGGAAAATCCGTATCTCGACGATCGCGGTAGCCGATAGTAAATTCCGAAACCGCCCGTTACAACACAGCGACCCCGAGATCGGTACGCTGCTCTCGGATGTGGCGAGCTATCGTATTCCGCGCTCCATTTTCTTCCGAGTCGCTGAATAAAGTTAAACGCACGGAGCACCATCGACGAAACGTCATGCCGTAATTTTAGCGGGGAAATATATTATATTTACCGAATTTGAGAAATATGATGGGAGAAATCTATTTCTGTGTTCGTTTCGCGGCAAGTTGACAATCTGCTAGAGTGTTAATTAAATGTTAATTAAAATTTTTTTCGTTAAAATGCTTTAACGATTGATAATATTTTGCATGATAATCTCACATCATAATTTAGAATTGTCAATAAACCATAATTTGATTTGGATTTCCATAAAATAAAAAAATATCAGCGATAGACAAAAAGGAAAGCAGAATACAAAAAATAATTATTGATTTATAATTATTATATCATAAATTTTATACTAAAAGCATAACAGTGAAATACCTGGAATAGTTTCAGATTTTTAAATACAGTTCAATAAATACATTTGTATTAAATCAACTAAAAATATACTCAGCTAATTGTAAAAAAAAAGAATAATAACGCGAAGTGTAACGCTAATAAAATATTGTATAATTTTCGTGAAATATACCGTAATATTATTTAACAGTAAGAAGGCAGATGGATTTCACGAAATCTTATTAAATGAATTAATTAAAACGAAAGAATAACTTTTATTTCAAATTATACAAATAGATAGATTACGAAAAATTAGAATAACATTAACTTATTTAAAAACATAAAAATCGATTGATATTCATTTTTTTTTTTTATTAAATCAAAATATACTGTCTAATAGAGAGATATTTTTATGTCTTTTAGTTATGTTTATAAAACGTATATTAGAAAAACTTTAAATATATGCTTCTTGTTTCAGTTTATATAATATTTAATCTCTGTTGAAAGTATGCACAGATAGACTAAATACAGGTCATAAGTTCCGTTAAAAAGATATTTATATATGGAAAAAGGAAATTAAAGTAATACAAGTAAATTAATATTTCTCTATTGCTATATACATATTTTTTATTACTATTTTGTAGATTTATTTTATAAATAATCTAATTTATTTTACATAAGTATACAGCACAAATATAAACGTCACTTTCGAATTTTTATTATCTATGAGATATGAACACCACAAAAAAAAAAAAGAATTTAAACAAACTTTTATATTTAAAAATGCCAACCTTCCACTTAACACTTCTTTATTATTATAATTTTAATTTTTCTTTTTTCTAAGTCTTTTTTCATACGTAACATGTATAAAAAGTTCTCATAAATTAGCAGTCACCGATACAATGTATTGTGATAAAGTTGACTACATTGAAAGTTATATAATTACAAAGAAAAAATATATGCAAATTATAGCAACGCGCAAATAATTAATATTCAGAAAAATAATTGCTGCCCGCCGAATGTAAAAATGATTAATAATTCCACCGATAATAAATAAAATAAAATAATTTATTCACCTTCATAGTTGCTCCGCCGTCGCCCGATGCTCTCAGACCTCCTCTCAGATTTAGTCATTGCACTTGTACAACACACACTTGTGAAAACATCGTTAATTACGATCATGTACTAATCAATCACTTGAATAGAATGATTGCAACGGCATTTTATACGCTGACGTTAATTGTATGCGACGTTACACGTATCTTGCTATCGTATATTGAAACGGAATCCCATCAAAACGCGATTCGTGTGAAAGAAAAAAACTCTCTCTGCGAACATGAATCATTCCATGTATAGTATAATATCATCGGAATCTCAGGAATTAGCATAATAGATGAAATCTCCAGCAGCGGAGAGACTTTCAACAAGTGTAATGCAATAATGCAGCACTTAAGCTACTTAATATATGACGACAAATATCAAAATATAGATTTAGTTAGGACTGTACTTGCTGATTAAATATACATCGTCGCATCGCTCAGTTCAGAGTACGTATTATAGAACTGCTCTAGGAATGGATTCTACGCAGGATTATTCTGTTTTCCCTAGAAAACACAACAGCGTCCTAATAATTGAACAATTTCGATCGAAGTCCATTTCGAACGTTCCATAATGCGTATCCGGAATTGACCTGTTTCCATATAGAACGCCAGTTCAGTTAGTAATCTAAATGAAATGGATAAATCGCGCGGAACTTGACTCGATAAACAGCCCATGCATTTACAGCCGCGGCCTAACTAGCACTAATTGTTCATACACGAAACAATCGGATTTCGATAGATAACGCGGCGACATGCAGAGCAACTCGCATCGCTATCTGCCGCGAGTGTCTCGTCGCTCGCAAATAACACGATGTGACAGTATAGGTCAGGCAAAAGCGTGCTTACCAAACAAATACCAAAGCTGCTCTCGCCAGCTAGTCTCGCCGACACAAATATTTAACGCATTACGAAATGAAATTGTAGCTCTTTTTTCTTCCATTTCAAACTGGTTATTAATATACGATCGATACAAGATTGCTTCTCGTGCTTCTCGAATAACTCGGTCCGGTGACTCGTGTATTATTCCACCTTGTCACTCGCAAAACAGAAGGTAAATTATATATTTAAATAGAAAAAAAAATCTAAGCGTGACACGTTCGAATCCAAATATCGTTAACCCTTCGAGCTGACTGAGGTAGATCTATTGGACTCACTCAATTATAAATCGCTTTGCCAAAAATGTCAGACAATTCCATTCTCTTTATGTTACGTATATTTGTAAATTTAAATTATTGCTATTAAAATATACTTAATATTCATTCTTTTTTACACGAATTATATCGTTTTGGTTCCTTGATATTCATTAAGTGCCTTTTAATATTTCATTATGCAAAGGATGAATACACCAGTTTTTATAAATTCACGCTAAATGTACGAATGCTATTTATATACATGTATATTATTATATTTAGCGCAAAGTATTTCACAATTTTAAAAAATTGTTAATCTTAAAGGAAGAGATATATAGAATATTATTAATTTATATCCAATTGAAAATCAAAGAGAACAACTGAGATGTAATGTTGGTGTGTCCAAAAACACACTACGCGAGTATTTACATTAAGAATTACGCAAGTAATAAAGCAATTAATTAACATAAATTAAATAGGTCTTACAGAGACAGAGCGTCAATAACTGTGTTACAGATTTTGATATCAGCTCTGGAAGGTTAAATACGTCACGATATATAATTAATTATCGAATCTGTAAGTATCGTAAAAAAACAATTTGTAATTTTCTGTCGTTCCGGCTTCGAATGTGATAAATCGCATCATCGAAAGTGCTTTGCACAGCAGTTGTTTCAATACATTCACGAATCCTATTATTAATAGTTACATTTACATTATCAATTAACAGTTACAAATTAGTACTCAGTTATTTTTAAGGGAGGAACCTGGTTTAGAGGGTCAAAATTTGCGATTTGTTGCTTTAATCAATAGTGATACTCTCAGAAAATATACTCGTAAAGTTTTAGAGCGGAATTCGAAATATTTTTGTAGTTACTTGTATGTGTCGAGCAGATAGGTCGGACGTTCGGAGGAAGCCCATTGTGCTTCGGTTTCTCGGTTACTAGCGCAGTATTATCTTATTTTTATCTATAAGGAGTTTTCGAAGAAAGATCTTTTAACCGGATGTTTAGGCGCGCACACGCAAAATTCAAACGAAAGCTTCGATTCTACTTTCTGCACCACGTGTCAAAATACTTGAATTTTGATGCAAAAGTTATTAGAATCATTACTGCATGTATCTTTAGTGAAGACTATTCTGACATTTTAAAAATAATGCAGTTGCTGAAAATAAATATTGCCCAATATTGTAAAATATTCGCCGACAATTTACGACGAACGTCGAGGCAGGAGCGGCGCCGATTAAACATGCAGCTCGTAAATTACAACTGACACAATGAGAAAGTGGAAGGTATGCTGTATAAAATATTAGCGGCAAATAATTACCAAATAGTATTAATAATACTTTCCGATACCAAAAACTTTAAACGCATTTTTCTCAAAACCACTCTTTCGAAATTGACATGCAATATTACTCAAAAACTATTCGACCAATTGACTTCTTGTAAGGTTTTTCAGTTACATAATTATCAACCATCCTAGATGAACCAAAAACGTTTATTAAGAAATTAATGTAAACAATTATTTTTGCATAAATAAATCGAAACTTTTTGTTCAAAATCGTTACTTTTTTTCAAAGTCTCACAATTCTTACAATTTGATGGTATTTTTCTTTCTTTCTTTTTTTTTTTTTTTTTTTTTTTT
>NW_017305180.1:7672106-7673970 GCF_001594115.1 Trachymyrmex septentrionalis
TAATTCATCAGGTGGATTCATCAGGTTCTTTTTCTTTTTAATTTATCAGCAGGATAAAATATTATCTAATTAAAAAAAATTTTTGGTTTTTTGTTTCAGAAAATTACAGGCTCCAAATTGCACGCCAATTTACAACTTCGGTGACAAAACACGATAATGACCAACAAATAACTTTGTTACAGTTATTATTTATTGAAGTTTGTTTGTAGTCTAGAAATGTACAATAAATTGCTTATAAAATTTCGGAAAAATCCAACTTCATAGTTCGTCCACTAAAAATTCGCAAAAACAGCTATTTTTCAGCGATCTAAACCAGGTTCCCCTCTCAATAATCGTGAAATACGACTGCCCGGCGTTTGCTATCTTCGAACACTTGTCACGACCACGTTTTGAAGGAGCAATACACGACGGAATACGGTGCGCTACTTATCGACACAGAGACTCGCTGCGAGAATGGTAGCGCGACGACCTTGTGTAAACACACACACTGTATGCTGCAATAACAAACATCCCAAGGCCGCACGACAGCAGAATTCGGACTGTTATCGGCTCGAAATATTTAACGCTTCATAAAATAAAATCACACCGAACATTCCGTTCCTTGCATTTTGATAAATGAACCGTTATATCATTATTGCATGCTTCGCACGTCGTCTCAAAGTGATTATTACCGTCGTATGGGATAATGATTGATTCCGTTCGATTGAAAGCGTTTCGAAATGGAAATATTACTATTATACTGTTTCGAATCCTTGTTGATGAAAGAATTTGCTTCAATCTGATGTAATTATTGTAATAAATGTAAATTATTAAATAGCAAATATTAATTGCGTGTGAATTATCTAACGCTTTCTTTTTAAGTTAATTAATCAACTGTGTACAAAACATTCGTTAGATGATTCTTGGTAGTGGATGAATCATCATTGGATCTAATGTTGGATCATTAAATCTTATAATGGTTTGTATTATTGATTAAGTTGATTAATTAACTAAAAAGATAATAATTATATTATTATTTAATATAACAAATATAAAAATGAAAATAGAAGAAAATAAATATAAAAGAAAATTATATTATTATTTAAAGATTGTGTTCACATTTCTTTTTAAAACATACAGTTCTAATGCTTTAAAAATCTATTTTTAAACCAGACTTTTTACATATGTAATCGTCTCCAAAGTGTCCAGAAAAATGTTGTAACATTTAAAAATTATTAACATATATATACACATCTATAGATATATATACATATACTAGTAAATTTTCTCAAGAATCGATTACTGAATTGCGAGAAATAAAATTCAGGCTATATCTCAAGATAAACATTATCCGAATTCTTAAATTCAATGAATCACAATTCCAAATAGAACGTCAAAAATACCCAAATTCATTGTCAAGCTCTTTTTATTAAATCGTATCATGTCTCTGAGATTTGGCAGAAACATGACTATAAATATTCGAGAATTTTCGAGTATATTTGCGCTTGTTATTAAAGTAGCTCTTTTACGAGATGTGGCATTTTTCAATCTCTCCTCTCTCCGATATTCAAAATATGCGAATATTATTTTAAGCGAAATAATAATTCGTGCATTTTATTTTATTCTGATTTCAATCGGAAGTTATGGTAAATGAAGCCGCCTTAAAACGATCACTAGCTCCATTATTCTCGCGTATTTTCACACGGATAGATCGCCCGAAGGTAACAGATTTAATTACATCTTCCTAGTAATTACGGAAAATAATACCGTAATATAAAACAACGCTGCGCTTTCACCCGTTTATATAAAATAGACTGCGCGAGCAAGAGCGAGCGAGTGAACGAGAAAGAGAGAGAGAGAGAGAGAGAGAGAGAGAGAGAGAGAG
>NW_017305180.1:7674070-7679155 GCF_001594115.1 Trachymyrmex septentrionalis
ATATGTTATAAAAGGTTTTATTTGTAGAAAATAAACATTAATTAGCAATTTTATAAAATGAATACATGCTTTTAACATAAACAATCAAGCTTCGTATGTGTTCCTGATTTTAGAAGCTAAATTTCTCGACTGTACGAATACTTTTTGAGCATCCAAAAATGCAATTAAAAATACAATTTTCGCTTATTTTTTAGATGATATATTTTCTATAATCAATACATATCTTTTTGATATATATAACTTTAAGAAACATACAGTCCATTTATTCTGAATAAATTGTTACTTATTAAACAATGATCGTCAACTAAACGTCGAATCGATGCCAAATTGATATTGAAATCATCATATCGATATCGAATCGACATCAGTTCAATGACTCATTTCTCGTTGAATATTTACTTTTTAAGAATAAAGTTTTTTTAAAAAACATTTTCTCTGTACGAATACTTTTTGCACTCACTGTGTGTGTATATCTATATATGTATAGAGAGAGAGAGAGAGAGAGAGAGAGAGAGAGAGAGAGAGAGAGAGCTAGCGAATGAAAGAAAAACAGAGGATAGCACGGCGTATAATGAGAGGCTGAAAATTATTATCCCGTTATAATACCCTTGATTACGGTTCGATTAGCGAAACCATTTATATGCTATTCATAAAACTCGCACCCGCGCGAAGCGTGGAAATCAAGCGATATAGAGATAGATAGATAGATAAAGAGAGAGTGAGGGGGGGGGAAGAGAGAATGAGAATAAAGGGGAATAGGGGCAAAGCAAGGAAACATGTAAAAGGACAGGATCGAATTGACATGCCGACCGTAATGGAATTGCCTAGGCAATGTCGGCACGATTTTCCGCGTGATTCCACTCCGTGATTCACATTCTCTCAGTCCCGTAATATTCGCGCGCGCGAACCCACTTATATGTCGGATATTCGTTATCGGTTATTATTCTCGCTTAAAAATACGAAATACAAATCGAGCAATATTCAGTTTTGTTTCGACGATATTCTGCGTGAATTCAACTCGGCCAATGTTAAAACGCAACGCGAATTAGCCGCGCTTTAGAGAGCTGCATTTCGGTTTTCGGTTATTACTCGCCGCGAGTTTTAACGTACTCTCGCGCTCGCAACGTTAAATTTATTATCGAGAACTAAAATTCTTGTATATTATTTCCAATTGTTGAAAATGCGTTTGCTGACACGCATGTACGTGTATTTATGTATTAATACAAAAATGTTCCTATCGCAGTCGTTTACAACACATATTCGCTCGTAAACACATCGTAAGTTTCGGACGAAATTGACTTTCACGGCCATAAAAGCCGAAATGATAAAACAAAACCGTAATGGGCAAATCCAAGTCATCTTTAGTAGTGAGTTACAAGCAAGTAGCGTATTTTCGAGCGTGCGAGTTTTCCTTGTTTCGCTTTTATCTGGCATCAGTCCGACGATAACGGTACTTCTCCATGATAATAAAAGATCACGAGAAACGACGGAGAACGTAATTTCGACTGCAAGAAACTTTTCACTCTGTGCGGTGGATAAAGTTGAGAAAGTTTCGCAGTCTGTGTCAATGACTTCGATGTCTGTTGAGGCAAACGCGTTTTCAAGCTAATGCGATATAAGCCTAAATACAGACTTAATTAATCCGTTGTATTATCTGGCTACACAATCTCACTTCAACACTATCGTAATTAGATTAAACTTCATAACGAGCACTTGAGAATTGAACACAGAAAGCGTACTCTTACGCTTCAATTGTCGACAACAATTAATCATTTAAATATGTTACGTGTTTAGAGCAATGCAAGTTTAAAGATGCACCTACATATTATAATATTCCATATATATAATATTCCATGCAATGCAGCACAATCTCAAATGTTATGTATTACGTAAGTTTTAACTTGTTAAAAGTAAAGATACGCAAATAAGGTGTTTAAAAATATTAAATCGAAGAAAGGAAAAATAGTAGTAGCAAAATTTTTCAAAAATATTGCATCTGTAGAATATGCAACGTATAAAATTTTTTACTATATATACCTACACACATTTATAATAAAAAATGTATATGCAATATGTATGTATGATAAATGTATATCCAATAAATGTACATCCAATTTTAGTGAAAATAATATTCACGATTTTTTTTTAAATACCAATCACATATAAGTAACCTGTAATTAAATCAAAATTCATCCATCATAACAATTAAATATATCCGTAATAAAAAAAAATATTGATATCACTGAAGCTAATTTTTTCAGAATAGTTGGATTTCTCTCGCATGATTCACACGTATGTATAATTAAACATTACACGTACGTATATATATTTATATGACGAACACCAAGAATAACGCATTGCAAAATTACACACACACACACACACACACACACACACACAAAATTTTATAATGCGTTATTCTCGGAGTTTGTTACATAGATCCCGAGATAGATCCATTCTCTCGTGTTACTTCACGTTCTTAACCGCAGAATCAGCCATACGCCAACCGTGGTCGTCAATGTAGATGACAAACCGTCCGTCAAACCACATACAACACTACCGGAACCCGGTTGGTCGGTATCCCCGATCCGGTGATCTATGCTGGAGTCGCTTCTTGCCTCCGGTCTATCGACCGGAATAATCACCCGCTGTATTTCCTCGCTTAGCATCACGATTAATTAGCCCGCGCTGCCGATATGACCTGTTCAATATGATTTACAACCGTTTTATCGCTCCGACACTTTTGCATCGATCTGTCCGTTATGCGTCTCATTGCATATTTCACTTCCCGCGTATAATCTCCTTTCGAAATTAAATAATAAATTAATATCGATAATTAAAATAATAAAGTATTTAATAGTCTATGTGTGTGTATATATATATATGTATAATAATTATATAAATTCGCATTTAAGATTATCGCAATTTTTTGCTTTTTTTTCCACTTCGTTTCTTAGTATATTTGATTTCCCTCTCTTGAAGAGCCTTGAAAGCGATTTATCAGCAAACGCACATAGAGACGACAGCGATCGATGCAATCATCGGCAATCATCGAGTGCACTCACGTCGCATCTGATTCCATTTAACAAATCGTATCAGTCCGGTTTTCAGTGCGCGAGAACCTGGTGTCCTCATTCACGGCGACCTGCTGCTGTCTTGTGGGTCAGTAGGTCAGATCGCCGGTGCACGCTCCTGTCTCGGCAAGGTGAAGATATCGATCGCACGCGCGCATGCTGACCCAGTAAGGATGCAACCATTGCACGACGACGACGACGACGACGACGACGACGACGACGACGACGACGACGACGACGACGACGACGACGACGACGACGACGACGACGACGGCGGCACGCAGGTGCGCCAAGGAGGACGTGATTGCGGCTTATTACAAGCACACGTTACAACGATAATCGTAAATCATCATCGTGTCGTCCGATGACAGACCATTTCCGCCAGAAATCGAGAATACGATCGATATCAATCGTTTCTGCTCGCTGCCTTCGGGCGACGAGTAAACAAGCTTCATTCGTACCGGAAATAATACGCCGGGAAGAACGATTTTGCTAAAGTAACTAAAAATTTAACTAGATACAAATGTGATTATATAATTCTGTTGGATTGTTATCAAAATAACCTAATTATGTAGGATGATCAAGTGTAATCAGTAATGCTGCAAAAAGTTTGAACATTTTAGCAATCAACTTGAACGTCCTACGTAATTATTTCGATGGTTTAATAACATTATTTTCAGATCTGTATCTTATTAAAATTTTAGATTAAAACTTTAGTAAAATCATTTTGTAAATGTGAAATAAAAATGAGAGAATATTCGTAACTTTACTAAAAATATATATACTTGTAATATTCAGAATTTGAGATAATGTGTAATATATGAGATAATATTTAAATAATATGGAAATTTGTCTCAAATTACAGTGAAAAATATAACAGCATAAAAAATGCAATGATCGAATTAAGTCAAATCTAAAAGGTAATGGGAGAAATATAATGAGAGACCAAATCTAAAATACATTCAGAAACGAGAAACTTGAGAATCCTTCGAAAACTCTTGGGAAGAGAGAACTGTTTTTCTGAGAGGAAAAAGAATAAATTACAAATTTTTATGAAACATTAAAAAAATAATTTGCGTTGAAAATGAAAAATGCGGGATTGATTCTGTGCGTATTGATTCAATCTGAAGATTCCATTAAGCGGGGAACATTTTTATTCCCGCTTCAATCCCGCTATCAGACTCAATTTAGAGACTTCCAAGGGTTTACAAGCGCTTCGAAATAAATGTCTTGTATGTAGGTCAATAGGACACTGGTTCACGCTGCGCCGGGGAAAGAGTGGTGACGCATGATCAAGAAGACACACATACAGCTATTACCGAACGTGTTTATGGAACAAGGTTGCAAGCATGCTCGAAAGTTCGCGTTACAGAACCGTTACGGATCAATGCGGGATGTTTTCGTCCAGCGAAATCTCTCCATTACAGACTCTATATAAGATACTTGGCAACTTCAACAAAACTTTATTCCAAGCTTAATTATACTTCGGAGTTATTGATATCTTAACATGAAAAATTGAGGAACAAATCAGAATGAACAAAACGAGAAAAAACCTCCTCCTCTCTTGAATCGCAGGAATTTTCTTTCGTTCTTTATTCGAGCGGACCTGTTAGCAAGATCATCTTATTTGAGAATTATTCCGAGACTTATTTCTCGAGTGTCGCATCGTTTCGTGAAAAGAAGCGTTACTTGCGTCCTCATACATCCTTACCTCGTAAGCCGGCGAAATAATGGGAGAGAAAGGCGAGCCCGAGGTGGTTCCGGGTGCGGAATCGAGTGCGAAGTAACGGACGTTAATGAGAGAAGGTTATAGCCGAGGGAGCGGAAGATGCTGTAAGTGGCAAACTGTTGCGGACCTGTCACGGGCGGAAGGCGGGACGAAGATTGGTCGATTAGTCAGAGAGAAACGACCGAGCGGCGAACGTGATGCGATAACGAGATATATATAGTATATTGTAGATATCTGAAAATTCGCGGAGGCGATCCTCCAAGATTTTTAAACTGACTTTCC
>NW_017305180.1:7679255-7681714 GCF_001594115.1 Trachymyrmex septentrionalis
TATATATTGTAGATACCTGAAAATTCGCGGAGGCGATCCCCCAAGATTTTTAAACTGACTTTCCGTCACGATGTTTGGAACAAAATGATGAAATCGAGTAATAACGCAACGATGATCACGTATAAAACAAACATTTTAATTAGTCCGCCATTGAAAGTTAGTGGTTTTCAAAACATTTTTTTTTTTTAATTCTGATTATACAAATAATAAAAATTCTTTAAAACTGAGGAAAGCTGCTTCTTACTTTTTATGTAACTATACAGTTGCGCCTTTTAGATATAATTCATCATCAGAAAAAATCGCATAAACTACGCGAGATACAACTGTTACCACTTCGTGGAAATTACAATCTCGATGCCACGTCTTCTCAAAGTGCGATGAATACAAGATCCAGATACGAAGTCTTGTTGTTATATACCGTTACCGAGGATTTGTCGTTGGCTGCCGAAGAAGAGACAAGAATCGAAATGACGATGAGTCGTCCTTTTGCGCACAATAATGACCAGCATTAAATTCAAACGAGTTCTTCCCTTCGCTGCATAACTTGCCTCGAAAGCGGCGGCTCCCGGCGAACGTGCACAGGAAGGAATGGAGGAGGAGGAGAGAAACTGTGAGAACCGGGAAGGATAAGCGGGAAGATCCGTACGCTTCCCGGGAAATGCTGCCTCTTAATTGGTATCCATTCTACCGAGAACTCATCGCGGAGAATCGATCGCGGATGTTCTGATCGAGTCTTGGGGCACATTAAATAATCATTGCAAAACGAACTGGCGAACTGTGCTATGACACTCTAATCTATTTCCAACTCATACACAATAAAAAATACCGTACTTATGAAATTATAATCATACAAATAGAAAAAAAATAGACTCTTTTTTACATGATAAAATTGAGTTAACTTGAGTTATGTGAAAAATTTCAATTTTGTTTACATTATTATCGATGTGCATTGCTGTTTGTTTTTCTCTTTTTGTAATTCAATAACATGTAACATTTTTATAAATTAGCTTATATAAGCAAAAGCTAAAAACTGTGTATATTAAGATTTATTATTCTCAGCATCTCCAGGCCTTAGAATTTATAGTCTTTCTTCAGTTAAATGCATCATATATTGTATATTTAATTTAAATATTACGTGTTAATTGTAATTTCATATATTTATCGTTCTTGTTGGTTAAAAACATGAAAAAATTATATTTTTATCAATTAATTTAATATTATGTAAGTCATTATTTATCTTCGATCATTTACATTATCAAACTTGTAGATGCCGCAAATAGTTCCGAGTCATCATTATCGTTATCTAGACTTTACGTTCAATTGAAAAACTGCTTAATATTCTACATAATATTCTGTGCTAAATAAGATAATCGTTGTTTTTTAATTGAATTTGATATGGTATCATTATTAATGAAACTCTACAGAATTAATCAAAATTCACGCGGTATTCAAGGTGTCAAGTTCGTCACAATGATGTAACCATGACAAGAAGTTTCCTTACACGCGATGAAGATACACGAACATATCCAGAAGTGATATATACACTTACGATAGAGATTAGAGATACGTAATCTTGCGGCGATAAGTGCTCGTATAAATACACATATCACCGTGTGCTTCTCGGTAGCACGCGCCATACAACTGCATACATCGAGGTAATTCAATGTAACATAAGGCGATGTCCCCGGGCTAAAACTGCACGAAGCAAGGATGGGGCAAGCGACATGACGGAGACACAGGATCCATTTGTGGAACTGTACTCGATCTATATCGTACGATTCGCTACCGATAAGACATCTTGCCATATAATCGGATTTCCGATTTCCAGATTTGTTCGACCACAAAGTATAGCATGAAATTACCTCAATACAGTAAGAAATATTTCATCTCATTACAGAAAAATCTGCATATATAGAATAAATTTAAGTGTTAAGTTTTATTTAACGTAAATATTCAAGAAAATATGTCGAAGATTTTTTTTGGAAAAATTTTGACTCATTTCCAACCGTCCAGAATTCCCTCTTATACATAATTATGATTCATTCTTATTCATAATTAATCCTTCACTATGCAGTAACGGGTCCTTAGATCCGAAGTGAAAACTTTTAGACAATTGTACAATCAGTATGATTGGTAGATACTATAAAGTATCTAAATTACAGTTGAAAAAACTTTAACCTTTGTCTATCAATTGCCGTAAAGCAGAACTTACTTATTTACATTCTGTATTTCAAACAGTTCACTTGAAAATTTAGTAGTCTTCACGAGTGAGTCGAGGATTAATGTTATTCAAAACGCATGAATATCTCCTCGTTACAGGAAAATTCTAATTAAGAAAAAATCGATTTCATATCGATAGTAAATCTTGTCGAACGAAATCCAATGGTTTCGAAATATATACAATGTGCTAAAAAAAAAAATTTTTTTTTCACGACAATGTATAGGAAAAATGCGACAAT
>NW_017305180.1:7681814-7684458 GCF_001594115.1 Trachymyrmex septentrionalis
ATATACAATGTGCTAAAAAAAAAAATTTTTTTTCACGACAATGTATAGGAAAAATGCGACATCGCAAGATCCTATACGGTCTTTCAACAGTGCGGCCTCGAACCGCGTTGTCACAAAAAGTACCGGACTGATTTATAAGGGTTTCGGTTTACAAGCAACGACGCTTCCATTTCCGCGTCGGGACTCGCCCGACGGCCAAATCGCAGTGCACGGCCGCACCGGGGAAAGGTTTCGCGTTCACCTGCATGCCACTGTTCAATTTCCGCGCGACGTTTCAATTTCTGTTGGTCGACGCGCGTCCTTTCGTTGCATTCAATTCCACGAAACGCCCTTCATCCCTCCACCATGCCACGATGCATATCACCCGATCCTAGTATTTTCGATCCGGTGATGGATTAACCCCTCCTACCCAAAACTATCGTGCTGTCTACGATTGTTGTATGCGTTCTCGTCGGAAGCTTAGACTTCCGGTAGTGATGAAGAATGATTTATGGCGGAACCATATCGCGCGCGCGTCCTGTCTCACCCTTTCTCTGAAGAAACGCTCACGTAAATGGACTTTATACAAGCATTTCTCCTCTTGAGGTATTGAATTTCCTAAAGGAACACCAGATTTTCCGAGAAGAGTCTAAAAGAACGAGGTAAACTCAACGAGATTCTCCGGTACGCGGTAGAGATAACTCAGAAAATTGCAAGGTACGAATCATTCCATATTGTATGTTGCATAAAACATTCGTAAATAAATATTTATAAGAACGTATGCATTCTCTTTAATTTGTTATTAAAAATAAAATCTACATATAATAATATTAATAATAATAAGTGTTATTACACTTAATATATGTTTAGATACAGAAGAATTAAGATGCAAGCAAAATCGACTGTAAAAACTGCAAAAGACGAAAATTGTTTATTTTCTTCTCATAGAATTCTCTACGATTTTTCTTAGAATCTTTTATCAATTTTTTACCACTGCATTTTCTCATTTTTACCAACATGAGAAAATACGGTATTAAAAAATTCTGAAAAAATTCTTCGAGTTCTATGAGAAGAAAATAAATAATTTTCGTCTCTTGCAGTTTTTCTGTAAAGTTGATAGTATTTAAGTAAAAAATGATTGAATACCAATTTTCGACACAATTTTTAGCAATTAAAATCTTGGTAACTGTTACGGAAATTGCAAAATGATAGAGGACTTTTCTTTTCAGTTTAGTCCATTCTGCCCCTGTGCGAAAGACTTATATTTCTAAACAGTATATATATATAGCTATTATTTTAAAATAGAAAGATCGAGTGATATCGGGCACCTTAAGTTTTTTCAAGACTTCATTTTGTTGGACAGCAAATATTAAGTGTCTGTATATATACATGATATAAAACAGTACTTTTATACTGAAACATCCTTTTAATCGTATTTTTCTAAAAATTAAACTAGTCAAATTGTTACACATTTCTTAATTTTATTTTATATTTTTTGTAAATTCGAGAGTGGTATTAAAAAGAAAAAATCTTTTAACATGTTTATAATTGCAAATTTTTCATTGTAAATTATTTTTTATTTTGAACATGCATTACAACACACATATCTATAAAAAAGATCAGTTCCTTCGAAATTGATACAATTTTATAAGCCCAACCTTCATACACATTGCACTCAATCCAGTCTTCATAAAAATTTTCTTCGTAAATGACGCAATTAGCCTTCCTTCATCTTGTTTATTGATTTTCTTAAATGCTTTTTTTACGGCATTCGATAACATTTTTGTTCTTTATTAACCGTATATTTTTATCCTTATTTAAGTTGTCCGACACCATTCGCCACCTCATTATCTAATACCACCCGAATGACGCGCAACGAAAAAAACAACGTATGAAACGAGCAACTTTAAAATAAAAAGGATAAAATTCCTAACCTCAAAAATAATAGATCAATAACAATGCTGTTCATATTGATAAACTAAAAACGATATTCCAGTTAGTGTTTATTAATGTGATTTAGTAAAATTAATTCCATGCTGTCGTAAACAGCTGCTACGCAGCAAACAAAATACACAATAACTCATAAACAATACTGTCTCTATTCTAGAATATGGAGAGCTCTCACGTATAAGTGGACTTACTAATGGCTTAATAAGCGTTGCCGTTTAATATTTTAAACAATCCTTCTCATATCAGCTGTCCAATATTATCTGACTTTCTCCTACTAATCTATTATAATATATAAATCATACTATAATATATCACACAAAGTATATATAGTATAATAATTAAAAAAATATATATATTTTTTTAATTAATATACTATATATACTTTGTGTGATATATTATAGTATGATTTATATATTATAATAGATTAGTAGGAGAAAGTCAGATAATATTGGACAGCTGATATGAGAAGGATTGTTTAAAATATTAAACGGCAACGCTTATTAAGCCATTAGTAAGTCCACTTATACGTGAGAGCTCTCCATATTCTAGAATAGAGACAGTATTGTTTATGAGTTATTGTGTATTTTGTTTGCTGCGTAGCAGCTGTTTACGACAGCATGGAATTAATTTTACTAAATCACATTAATAAACACTAACTGGAATATCGTTTTTAGTTTATCAATATGAACAGCATTGTTATTGATCTATTATTTTT
>NW_017305180.1:7684558-7686067 GCF_001594115.1 Trachymyrmex septentrionalis
TCCCCAACATTGATAATTAATATATATATATATAAGCAATAAAGAGATTGTCAGTAAAATGCTTCAGTATTCAGTCCTTCTTACTAACGATTAGAGACGAGCGCGCATCGTGTGGATGCAGATGCACTAGACAATGTACTGCGAAAGACGAGAGAAAAAAAAGAAGAGCAAAGCGGAAAGGAAGAAGAGCGGAAGAGGAGCTTTAAAACGCCGTTACGTCGTAACTCGTCGCAAGTGACGATCGCAGTGATAATGCGACGCTTGAGTTAACAAAGGCTTCTCTTCTCCTTCATATCGCTTCTCTTCGTTAATAATAATGTCGTCCGGATGCAAGGCATGTAGAAGGCCTTGAACGGACGATATTCCACGACTTCTTCAACCGTATTTAATTACTGCCGCGTATATCTGACAACCGGGGCCTTTTTAACCACTAAATAAGTAGTGTTATTTTTAGTCTATTATACAGTTGTGAGTTCTACATTCTTGCTATCACAAAATTGCTTTCACGCTTATATAAACGATTTTTTTTTCTAACCTACCTTCGGACACGCGATATCCTGTGAGACTTGATATCCGGCTCTGCAAAGTCTCGTGGATCGTGCGTGCAACCGTAAAGGCAATTACGCGCATCAACAATGATAACGCCCGGCTGTAACCATACGGGTAACTATATCGCACAGTCGGGTATATATACGATGACAATAGATTACCGCAATAGACTACGAGCATTCGCTCGTTTAACGTTTATGTCGTACGAGGCGGCCGAGAGTAAACCTTCCAACGGCCTCCTATCGAGAGACGCCTGATTTACGATCGCGATCGTAATTGCAACCGTAGAAACGTAGGCTGCGAGAAAAAAAGGGAAGAAAAAAAAAGCACTCCACTCATTTGACGTCTCGTTGAGCCTGATTGTACGCTTCTTATTATGCGTTATTCGACACACTCCTGTGATCAATTACGCAGATCTCTCGCCGAGTAAGATTAACCGACGATGTAAACGCAAAATAAAACGAGAATTACGCGAGTATTAAAGAGCAAATTCCCCGACGATTGAAAGGAAACCTTGAAGAGTTATGCAATTGAAAAAAAAATTCGTACACTTACTTGCTCATTGCAGTGCCATACGTCGAACGATCGTTGTACAGGCTAGTGTTATATCATAACATGTGATGCCCAACAGGGATGAATTTAAAACCTAGAAAGGAAAAAAAGAAGTTCGTTGGAGACGTATATTTTTTGGAAACGCAAGGACGAATCTAAATATATTAGGAAATTTCAATTTAAAAAAATCATTCTCTCTCTCTCTCTCTCTCTCTCTCTCTCTCTTCCGCGACATATTTTCCGAAGCTTTAATTCATCGATCTGAATCGGAAAGTCAACTGCGCAGTGTTAAACGAATATATATGTCAGGTGTCGTGCGTACATATGCGCACGCAATTTCGGACATATGTTAGTTGAAGTGCACGAACGAGAATCGAGGCGCATGCGAGCGCTAAAATAATTGCCGCA
>NW_017305180.1:7686167-7695815 GCF_001594115.1 Trachymyrmex septentrionalis
GTTGAAGCGCACGAACGAGAATCGAGGCGCATGCGAGCGCTAAAATAATTGCCGCAACTGCTGAACTTGGTTGATGGATTAAGCGGCAATTTGTAATGCCAGGTGATCCATCAAAACTTCGCGAAAGGTTAATCCCGGTTTAAAGACACGCAAACGATCGCGTTCTCACATGTTCGAGCAATGATAATCCTTCGTACTGATGATTATGTTAGGTTTAGAGTATTTTCATCTTTAGACTACAATTTAGTTGTTGCCACGAGCAATCCAGTGTATATAATATTGTTACCGGATATAATTTCATTAAACAGTGAAACGTGATTCTCGATCCATTAATGAATAATTATGTTAATTCAATATTATTCGGATAAAACAATTCAATTACATATGTTTGAGAACAATCCGGCCTCTCATTTGATTTATGCTAGCGTATCGAAACTATTATACTTCGATTCGAAAGGTCGCGTTTCGTGTTGAGAGGTTTCCAAATTTCGTGACTCGGACATGAACGAGCAACGGCTGTTCCGGCAAGCAACAATGGCACGGCGTCGCTGTAATGAACGCCGGAATATTCATGAAGCGAGAATGCGTCGACGAATGACGCGAAAAATTTTAACGCAAAGACCTGCAACTGCACACTACGCGAGAATCGAGCGGACGAATGCATTAAGCGTCGACAATCCGCGTGCTCGCATTTATTTTTTTTCGTACCACGTTTTCCCGCAACCAATATCGAAAAGTTCGTTGCGGTCCACGAATGTGGAGAAACAAGCCTTTTAACGCGTTAAAAAACATACGTATAGTATGTCGAAGCGAAGCAGTTTAAGAAGAGAAAGGAAGCTTTCACGTTTCAAAAATATAAATCTAAAAAAATACAATATATATAAATATTTTCTTCGCGATCAACTGGATTTCCAACTTGCAATGATATCGATGAAAAAATAAAAATTGATCGTTATATGAAATTCATACATATATATGTGTGTGCGCGCGTAAAATAACACATTTTCCAATTGATTAATAAGCTAATCTACACGAGGAAAGTAAAGAATCAACGTTGTCTCTCTCGTTATTCTTTTTACAAGAGAAAGGTTTGAGAAGTGAAACGGTAATTTTCGTTCTTTCGCGGAAATACGTAACGGTAAGTCGTGTCGTCGCGGTCGTTCCAGACATTCCGGTCTCCCTCGGCTTCTTACTCTCGAATTCCACTCGCGCTTATGCATCGACACTGCACCGGTACCGCCAGCTAGCAACATCCAACAGCATCCGGAAAGGAACGAATCGTTCGCTCGCGTTCACTCAGCCGCTCGCTCTTCGTCTTCGTTCCCGGCAAAATTCATTATGATAAAGACAGTCTCACCGCGCGTACGATCCGTATATAATCGACTCATTATCCTCAAGGCAGTCTACTTCGCAGACTATCTTCATTATAATGAATTGTAATGCGTACCCCGCAGCTCGAACAAAGGATAAACGCAGTTTACTAATCGCACTCTGAGACTGAGTTTCTTGTCGCGATAGATGTTTACACTCTGTGTAAACAAAAAATAGTACGTTATCGGAAAATAACTGTCTTAAATTCACGATTGTATTACGGCGTAATTTATCAATTAGTTTCATACGTAATTATAATATTATCACAGTTGGATACATACATACAAAGAGACCGAAGTTTCAGACTGGCGAAATACTCAACTAATCGTGAAATTCGTTATCTTAATGCCTATAAATGGCATTCGTGATTATACTGTCCGACAGAATAGCTTTTCTCAAACACTACGAGACAAGTCATTTCCTGTAGTTTTTTGGAAGCTGAATACAAATCCAATTTCGAGATTGTCCCACTACGTCACAATTTGGAACAATTTGAATGAAGTTGCAAAAAAAGAGCTATTTTTAGGTACTTTGTATTATTATAACTACAATATGTGGTTGACTAAAATTCCCTTTAATGCCTAAAAACATACTTCATTTTCATTGCAATCAAATCTTTCCAACACGTCACACATTATAGTTATAATATGAGTTATAAAGTACCTAAGAAAAGCCCTTCTTATAACTTCAACTGTCAATTTCTCAAAATTGTAACATGATGGAGCAATTTGGGAACCAAATTCGTATTCAACATTCAAAAAAACTACAGGTAACGACCAGTCTCGTTTTGATTGTTTTTTTTTTTTTCGAACAGTATTATTTATGTACTCATAAAAATTTGATTTATTTGCTTCTCACAAATGTATCAAAAATGTAGTCGAAAGTAGAACAGAGATATAAGAAAAAAAATTAAAGTTGGGTAAATTAAAGACGAGAGAAACCTTACGAAACCGCAGTTACTTGAACTCTTTTGTTTGGACTGAAGGGCACAAGAGCCTTCTTTCTTTCGCGAAGCGCGCGCGACAAGGTCGCTGCCTCCAAGAGTGGAGGCAAACTCGGAAAACTGTGTGCACGCGGCGTGATATACTCGTTTCTAATCCCTCACACGGGCATCTTGGTATCTGCGTTAGTGTACTCGTACCCCAGAGTGGAAACCGAAGTAAACGAGCCAGCGAGACTCTCAGGTCGCGACTCTGCAGAGAACCGGTTTCTCCTGGTTTCAGAACAAGTAATTTCGTTACAAGCTCTATTCCTCTTGCATCTCACCCCCCCCCTCTCTCTCTCTCTCTTCGACTTTTATTCAAATGTAGAAAAAAAGAAATGGGGAGGAACAGCGGGAGAAGAAAACAAAGGAAGAAAAAGGAGAAAGTTCAGCGACATCCTAAAATGATTCTTATATACACAATCATTCGGCGAACGATCGGATCAGTGCTACAGATTTTCATCTCCTACGAATTGTAAGATGATAACGAAAGTAAACCAAACGGACTTGTTTTCAGCTCAAGATCATTAATGCTTAAAGTTACGACTTTTCTCCTTGGGATGTAAAAGTCTAATCGTAAGTATCAATGTAGATTTATTTCAATACACAAACACCAAATGCGAGAAATTGATAAAGATTCTGAATTTGGATTCAACAACTGTACGATTAACAATAGTACGGTATGATAGATGTAATAATTGCGCGCTAATATTAATACAATAGTCGAGTAGTTACGTGAATTGTAGGTTGCTGCGTTTTTTCTAATAAATAAATACGAAATCGCGCTATTAGATAATAGCACATTGTCGAACGTAACATTCGTAACACGCTGTACCTAAAACATACGAATCGATCCGTCGATCGCTCGTATCCGACTCGTAATAACCGTCATAGGGTGCGCGGTAATAGACTTTGGTCTATTATTAAATTACCGATACGCGTATAGGCGTGGCATCCCCCGATGTGGCATTGCTCTCCTGTAACTCGCAGCTAGAGTTCGATCTCTTTCTCTCTCGCCAAGACAATCGCCCGTGAGACGAGGTTATTGCGAGATGGTATACGCGAAGGAGAAAGCGAAAGCGAAAGCGAACGGCGAGGAGACAGAGTGCGCAGTAACTGTTGCACACGAGATCGCGGCAGCATCACTGCATTCATCTCGCGAGATTCTCGCGCGAGTCGAGCGCAACACGTGTAACGCGTGCAAAACGACAATAACACACCCACATCCATTTTAGTCTCGCAGATGTAAGATTAATTCAAGAATTATGTAACGATCGATTTACAGTGTGACAGTCGACCGACATGCGCCATTAAATTTATTCAATTTAAATTATGTAATACTTCCCGTACGTAAAATAAATATAGAGTGGAGAGAGAGAGAGAGAGAGAGAGAGAGAGAGAGAGAGAGAGAGATATAGTATTAAAATAATATAGTAATTATTTAAGAGAGATTTAAACATGTAGACACTACCTTTATCTCTTTCGGTGAAAATTATATCAGTTCTTACGTATTAATTAGCCTAATTAAACAGGCAGTAGAAACAGATTTTAATCTATCAGAAACGGTATATTCTGGTATATACACGATTTTTTGACAAGTTGAAATCTGATTCCTTGTTCTTATGTCTGTGCTTTTCAATTGTGTCTCAGGCTCTACACGTTTTAATTAAAAATAGACGTAAAATTATATATCAATATTTTATTGAAATTATTAGGTAAGACCAGCAAAATATGTTATCCATAAGTTATACGTAAAGTATAGTAAACAGTTAAATAGTCATAAAAATATTGATAGAATTTCACTGCACGTAAATCTTGTTCTATTGTTTCGCAATTTGTAGAATGAGTTTAAATCAACTATGTTACACGCCTTTGTCCTATATATCAAACCTCTCGCGAGGTTTCATTTCAAAGTCTATTGCTAATTAGAAACAATTAGGAAGAACTACAAAGACGTTTAAATTGAAAAAGAAATTTAATAAGAAGTTACAACAAAACGTATCGTTCAAACAACTCTGCTAACTCTAAAAATCGCTTCCTTTAATTCGCTAAAGAACAAATCACTCCAGGACAACCTGTTATCTCAGATCCGAGAAGTAAATCGCATTTTGAATTAAAAGTACGCTCACTGACTCATTTCCACTCACCTTAACTTTCTACTGACCCTTCTGGTCGCCAGGAAGCAATTACTTTTAATCGAATAATACGCCCGATTACTTTCTCTATTGCGAGTTGTTAACTTCGAGTCGACTCATCTTTCGATCCTATTCAGGTGCCGTCGCTGTAATAATTTATTATCTACGAGAATAACTCGACTTTCCTGTAAATGCAACGGATCTCTTTCATTCACAGGGCTTCTCTTTCCTGCATAACTCGATTACGTTATCATAATGGATTTCCTGTACAGTAATAATAGCTTGACACCTCATGATATTAAAAATAACAATGTTGCACGTAATATGCTTTACAATAAAACGACGTTTTAGCAGAAATACGACACGTGAAATTTGCATGGATAAAATTACCATCTAAAATGTAAATACCCGAAAAAAAGAAAATGTGAAAGAGTGTCAAACTTTTTATCGAAGCACACAAGTCAAGTATCACTTAAATGGCATAAACTATATTCGTAATAAATTAAATCCAAATGAACAGCAGCGTTCGATTGAAACGTCGGATTTGAAATGCTATAATTTAGAGTATTAGTTTTTGTAGGTAGGTCATTTAGTAGGTATTCGTGCACCGGTTACAATGACTAACCTCGCGTTACCTCGCCGGTAACCCACATGGTGGGCTCACAAATTGGGATCCGATACTTCGCAGCGTTTGCAACAATCATTCGTCGGAACGGCGTATTAACATCGCGCGCGAATAAATAGGAGCAAAGGGGCCGCCACGATTAATTACGCTGATTAAACGGCGTAATTAAGAGCCGTGGCATTAATCGAACGAAGGGTTATATATGGGTCAAAGGAGAACGTAAACTCGGCACGTGTCAAAGGCACGTCGCGCATCTCGCTTCCGCGCGCGAATCCAGGTAACCGCGCGCAAATTCGTAGCCACTATCGATTAATAATTGCCCTTTGTCGCGCGAACCCGCTTTCCGCACCGCGTAAATTTAGCCAAAGTAAATTTACACCGAACGCGCCCGAGGATTTATTAAAGTTCCCGCCGGAGCCAAGTCGCGCGATCTACATACGTACGATTCCTGAATGTCTACATCCCCCTTTTCGTAAGAACTTCTCTAGCAACAAGTTCTTCGCGACGGCGTTCACAGTTATTCACGACCGGGAAAACGGTCTACTTCATTGAGAATACAAATAGTCGAGTGTAGTCGCTTTAATCGAGGCTATTAAGTCCGAGTGTGTATTCGAATGACCGGGCATCTACGAGTATTTATTTAAATACAATATATATCCTTTAGTTGGAATTTAAATTTTGACCATGCAACTGAAATTCGTTGAAAATCTTACGAAATTATTAATCGTAATCAGCTTAATCATCGGTGCGTGATTCGAAATTTGACGAATAAAAAAGCTTCATATTTGCACTGCGGAAAATCGCCGGAATTTCACCAAGTACGCTGACCTTCTCGTTGATCGTGCTGGAAATTGCAGTAGCGAACCAACCAGTTTGCTTGCTTGCCTGCCTTCTCGGGTTTATCTCGATTGAAGATCGTCCCTGACCTCGGTGGCAGGTGCGACAGGTTTCCCGCACGATCGAGATACTCTGTCTTTTCTATTCAAACATGACACGAACTTCTTCTAACGAGCGTGCGCGCCAACAGATTATCGCTTCGTGAAGAATTATCACGAGTGTGTCGATCGAATGCGTGAACGCTCTTACGATTAGCGGGACACGCGAGAAATCCGGTTGGTCGTTTGAGAAAGAGAGCCTCCCCGTAAATTCTTTCAAAGTGACTCTGCTCTCGTCACAGCTTTCCTAAGACGTCTTAATACAATTAATTATCACTTATTTATCACGTTGAAAATTATTGCTGCATCTTAATGATGCTGAAAGTGCGCACGTGACTGCTAGTTAATATATCTATAGCAATTCAACAAAATTATTTACTTACGATTAGCTCGTTTTATTTAATTTATACTTATATATATAATATAAAAGTAATAATGTATAAAAGTATACAGAGACTCGTTCCGGTTCATTTACCGCCCGTGAATGACGTTCCATCGTCCATTGGCAGCTAATTTAATGACGAAATCCGAATTAGAACAATTGTAGCAACAGACCGACTCGTTTCTATTCACGGAACGAATGTCATCTTAATAGAAGCGAAGCATTGTTCGCGGGAACGAGAGCGAGACGGATTTGTAACGAAAACTGCACTAATGGTGAGAATTTTGCTGCGGTAGCGGGAATCGGAGTCGAGATTGGCTGCGGAAAAGCAAATGTTTGCCCTTGCATTAAATTATACGTCTCTCCTTGTACTTTTAGTGTATACATATAGGCGAGACGTGTGTATGTGTGTGTGTGTGTGTGTGCGTTGTGTATTCATCTATATCGTTTGCCGATCCGTTTCGTCGGGAAGTTGACGCGGGCGAAACTTTGTCGGCAAGTTTCCAAAGTTAGAGAAACAGCTACCGGGCGAATCGTCGAAATCAAAGACACGGACAAAATCGAACCATGACCCTCCCCCCCTCCCCCCCCTCTCTGTGTGGCAATTACGTATTCAAATACTTGCTGGAACTTGTTGCCATGACACGAGCATCTAATCTCGGATCCAAAATAACCACCAAAATTCACCTTACGTGGCGTTAATAATTACGTTCGATTATTGTCCGAATGGTGTTGTAAAGAAATAGATAGAAACGATTCCAAGGATCAGGATCTTGCTGATACTACGAAGAACCGCGATGGGCCATCGCGGTAGGAAGAGCCACTCGCCAATTAAACTGGTCACGCGACGACAGTCAGCAAACGTCTTCTTGATACCGTTAACTCTATCGCAAGATCCGCTTCCGGCAGTGTATCCTTCCAACGCCGTTCTACCTTCGTCTGCACGGCTTTCTCTCCTCCTCCTCTTCTTCTCTCTCTCTCTCTCTCTCTCTCTCTCTCTCTCTCTCTCTCTCTCTCTCTCTCTCCTCTCCTCCGTCCTCTCTTCTCGTTCCTCGAAGAACGGAGTTCATTACCCACCGGCGGGATCGACGCTGGTATACGCCTTTAAATCTACAGTTAGGTACCTGCCTGCCGGGAACGCTAATTAGGGCTTTCGTACGCGAGCCACTCGTTACCGTAAAGCGTCGAAAAGCCCCGTCCGCTGCCGCTATACGTGTCGATGATTCTCCTCTACACTCGGCGGCAATCGCAAACGAGCGAAATCTCTTCTCCTTCGGTGAAAACTTCCGTTCTGAGAATGGTGTCGTTTTTGGACAAATTCCAGCGAGATCGTTTAAAGGCACGTCAAAGTAAATGAGAATAAACGTCAAAATGTTTGGGCAAGATTGAAATCTTGATTCTCCTTCTTTAACGCTGCCTTCGAGCGTCTCTTCAAATTTTCGAAATTTATCCATATCTATATTTGCAATGTATAATTAAAATATACTTCATCTCATCTGTCAATGTGAAGATTTGAAAGCGTCCGAAACAAATGTAACTATTGTTAATAACAAATAAATAATTCGTGTCACGTAAAAACCGTGAATGACATTATTATAACATTTATCTGATTTTCTGCCGTGTAATTCTGGTGATTCTTGTAATACAAAATGATTGAAAAATTGAAAAGTTAAAATATAAGTATTGATATTCTCGAGATATGCGATACATGATTGAATTATCTATAAAAATACATTTCAACTATTTCTTAAAAACAAAAGTATTATCATTTTTAATTACTACATACATTAAAAATATTAAAAGAATTATTTATTATAATTGTGATATAATTGGTGTCTTCCCGTTATTTGCGTTTTTATAAAATCAAAATTATTAAAAAATTAAAAAAAAAACATGTTAACATCCAAATATCTTATACTTATTTTAAACTGATAATATCCTGATAATATCTTTTTATTCTCTTTATCTTAATCGTACACGAAGATTATAATCATCTTGGTTGAATCTAAAATTAGCGTACAATTGAATAATTTCATCAATCTGATTTCATAAAAATAAATTCTAAAGGATGAATACATGGCAAAAATATATTTCTATTTAACATAGAAGTCGATATATTTTTTAACTGATTAACGGCAATTCTTTTCTCTCTCACAAGTATTCGCAGTTTTATTACGGATTTTATCTTCCGGCCCGAATTTCGATCTGTCATTCAATCAAAAATTGAGGTAAAACCTCAAAAGATACTATAATAAAACAATAAAGAAACCGTATACATTTTCACACATTAAACACACATTCCTCATAAAATCGACACACCTTTTGCAGCTCCGTTTGGTCACTCACTAGATATCTACGAGTTTAAGCATCATTATACGGCTCGTTTATGCCGTCCGATAAGAGGGACACAGATTTCGCCTCAATTCCGACAATCACTGTGGTAGAAAGCTGATAAAATCGATAGCGTAACAGCGTGTATACTTTACGTCGAACTAATAAAAGAGGGTTCGATCGAAGCGGTTGGGGAGGTAGTGGCCAATAAAAAAACCACGTCAAAATTATTCTTTGCCCGCAGGATAAATTGCGCATAAAGGATTCGTGTATTTGTGCCCTGCACACAAAAATTGCCACGTAACGTTTGGTAAAGTGACAACAAGAATTTGAAAGATTACTATAAAGGACAATTCTCAATTTGGAAATCTGGTATTTTGCAAAATCTTTGAATTAAATGAGAAGAAAAGCGAGAAGAGTCAAGAAGTCATAAACTTGGAAGAAGTATAGTGATGAGCGGTAAGAACGAAACTCTCTCTGGTGGAAAGTAAGATTAGTAGACCAAATGGAAGCAAGTGCAAGCGAGTACGTGAGTCAGTTTTTCATTTAAAATCCGATTCACTCGGTGTTGCTACAACTTATCTGACTGTTTTACTTTCCGTGCACAATGTTGGCGCTGCCCTATGTGCTACATTTCGCAATCAGCAATTGCGTCTGAGATTTCACAGAAATATACGCATGTATCAAAAAGGTAAGCGATAGTAATCCAATCCCTTCGATTAAATAACACATTTTATTATTTTCAACTTCCATGTGCGCCAAAATTGTAAATCAATCCACTTCTGATTAATTTTTTTAAGTAAACAACATTTATATTGACATTGTGTGTGCACTTAATAAATAGTAAACTAAATTTGAATGAAATTTAATATATTTTCTTGAGTTAA
>NW_017305180.1:7695915-7707102 GCF_001594115.1 Trachymyrmex septentrionalis
CATATTGACATTGTGTGTGCACTTAATAAATATAATAGTAAACTAAATTTGAATGAAATTTAATATATTTTCTTGAGTTAAATTATTTAGCTCCATTGTTTTAGTTAAATTAACGACATATCGAGTATGAAAGCAGTGGCGACCTATAGAAATGATAACAAATAACTCATATAAATTTGATATAGTTTTTTGCATAAATTTAACAATGTATATATGCAGGTAATACAATACTTTTCTCAATACTTGCATTCGTAAAACACAAGGTAAAAACAATGTAAGCAATGTTTGATAACGACGAGAACAGTAAAGTTCGGTTGTTGTTGGCAATTAGCGATTGTTTGTAATATATCGGCACTATATTATGCGCACAGGCGGCAACGTGATGTAATTAATTGTTACTTTACGCGCGCATGCGGCGTAACATACTATTAATTATTGCGTTAACTTCGCGTACATTATATAAGCAGAAGTAACCCGAACGGAGGAGTATTATGGATCCAATTTGATACTAATAAGACGAAAATAATGATAATTAAATTTCACGACAGCTTATTATACATGATAACTAGCTGCCGCGAGTTAAAAATCTGGCGGACTTAATTTTTTAATTTCCTTAAACATGCCGAAAGTTCTGCATCGAAACGCTGAGTGTGGCAAAGAGATGCTATTTTTCTGAATTAAACGTAACTTTTCGACCGTTAAAGCCGACCAAGTTAAAATTTTTACCGTTCCTCTTCCGGCGATTTCTTCTATGGAAAGAAAAACGATAGAATCAAAAGGAAGCAAAAGGAAGAAAGATAAAGAGAAAGAAAGATAAAAAGTGCAACTGGAAGATCGAATTAATCTTCCCATTAGCAGTCTCGATTGCCTTCGTTTTTATCGTCCCCCTTCGTGAGATACTATCGTTCGACCATGTCAAGTGGAAAGTCTAACAATTCATCACGCTTCGTGTTGACGTCGCCAGCGTAAACGTGAAAAATAGTGCTAATTGCAGTGAGTTAATTACTGCCGCGGTTTTCCTAATATACAGCTGCAAAATTGTTTCACGGAGAGAACGATTTTGCTAAAGTATCCAAAAATTTAGCCAGATACAGATCTGATATAATAATTCTGTTAAACTATCAAAATTTTTAAGTAGGACACTCAAACTGATTGCTAGTATGTTAAAAAATTTACATTCTATTGCAACAATCAGGTTGAGCGGAACAAAATTATTTTCAGATCTGTATCTAGCTGAATTTTTTGATACTTCAGTAAAATTTCATCCTCCGTGTATATAGAGAGGAGAAATGGTATTTATATGAAATATTTCGCGTAGTCGCGATAAAAGTAAATTCTACACTTGACACTCATTTTCAATTAATCGGAAAGTCTCGGCATACTTATATTGTATATTAATATTGTATATAGGAAGAGATAGTGACTAATTTTTAATTCGCACGTATGTGACGAACAATGAGAAAAATCATACGTATCGTAAATTACGGACACGTTATTGTAAACGCCGTGCGGTTATTCCTATCAAGAGGATAGCTATAAATAAACTACGCCCGGCTTTTATCCGCGCGAGATGGCCTTGGCTAGCCTCGTTGTTCTCGCTCGCCCTCATCTCTTCTCTTCTCTCTCTCTCTCTCTCTCTCTCTCTCTCTCTCTCTCTCTCTCTCTTCATCTAACGCTTTGAGCGACGGATACGTTCGCGAAGAAATTAGTCGCAGGAGCACGTAGCGACGAGAGATCGATTTCGGCGAAGGGTAAGGATCGTCCGTGCGCCGAATCCGAATCGTGGATCGAGTCGAATCGAGCGAACGATTACGATGACGACGATAACGACGGCGGTAAATAATTCATAGGTGCTAGCGAGCAGTTAAGAAGAGGCGTGCACGCGCCTCGAGTTCTCACTGTTATCGATCTCTCGCAACCAGCTTACGGCAACAATGTGTGTACACGATGTGAGGCACGCACACCAAGTCCGATGCAAAGTCTAAGGCGCCTTATATATATATATATTGTCTCTAACAGATAAACGGGAAATACTCGCGAAAAATCGTTTTGTACCTGCTCATGAATCTTCTGCCGCCCAGCGTTGAATTAATTGCCGCGCGAAAAACAATTCACTTTTCGTAATCCGCTTCCAATACGATTTGCGAAAATACGTACGCGCCTCTCGCGTATACAGGCGCGGCAGGTCAAGCTTGCCACTCGCGGGTGATATCGAGATATCGGATCGATACTTTCAATTTAAGGACTCGCTCGCGGAGCGACCGAGACGATATATTACGTACGGGGAATACGCGCGAAATTTGAATCGACGATTTCGAGAATGCGCGAAAGTCAAAGATATTGGACCGTTGCAGATTGATAAGAGATTCTCTCAAATCCGCATTGTAATTGATAGAGATATGCCAATTTCATGACGCACCATCGGCGTGCATATGTATAATATCTCAAAGTTTTAGCCAGATGTTAAATATTTAAAAATAATTTTATTATAGAAAAGTTTTATTATGTCAAAACTTTTTGCAACGCATTGCTCGTCATTCCTTGAGATCTCGAGACGTAATCATTTTAACGGTTCGAACAAAATTATCTTCTTATCGCTAAATTTTACCTCAGCGAAGACTCGTTCTTTCCACGTAAAAATAGAACGAAATCGATGGTTTTAGAAAAATATCGAGTCATCATCGATCGTCCGTGAAAATTCGTTAAACTTGTTAAATAGCGACACAAGCGATGGTGAAAAAAAGGCACGAAAATGGGCGCACAAATTATCTCTAACGTCGTGGTTGGAAGAATACCGTCGTAGAGACCCCTTTCGGGATAGTCAGGATGCCAAGGCATGGGATAGCGAACGCCAGCAGCGAGAGAGTCTGGGGTACACAGTTTATTGCTATGGCTTCGCAATTTTCCGCCGTCTCCCTCCTCCCCGACCATCCCCCTCCCCATTTCCCATCCTCGGAGTCTCGCTCGCCGCTTCTTTATGCAGCGGCGCTTCCTCGCGCGGAAGCATTTCTTCTTGGTATCTCTTACGTATATATATCTACCCTCGCCTCGTCGATCGATAGCGATGTGCTTCGACAATTCGCAGGCCACGTAAAGAGACGATCATCGCTAAGTTTCCCGCGATGTCGATCGACCGTAAAAGCCAGTCCACGAGGATACCGCGCGGTTAATCCTCCGCATGATGTTTCCTTTGTATCCCTCCGATAAAGTCCGAAATCTTGCACAAAGCTCCCTGTGCCGGATCTGTTACAGGCGGCCATTCAAGCGTTGTACAATCATAGCAAATGCACTACACACACACACACACACACACACACACACACACACACACATACACACACACACACACACACACACACACACACATACACACACACACACACACACACACACACACACATACACACACACACACACACACACACACACACACATTTGTGCAATTACGTTTAACGATCTCTACCGATTTACTATAAAGATAAGGTCAAAGGGAAAACATCAAGTGTACCACAATACACACGTATTTGTAACTGCAAAGAAATACTGACGTTGTATTATATACACAAACATGGTTTTCCATGGAAAAGAGACAGTCAAAGAGACGCGATTACCCCCCCGTGAACCCTTTCCCAGTAGAGTCCGAGTTGTAAGTTACCGGAAAGAGGAGGAAGGATCGCACCGAGTCGATGCATCCTGCTGCTTTATTACGGCTTATTTGTTATTCCCCGTTCGCTAAAAGCATGCTATTTCATCGTACTCGCTATGGCACGCCGCCGGGCTACATTACGCCCTTCAAGCTCGTAAACCGCGAGCGTAACACGATGATGTAATATTGTAATGGTCTTCGCGGGTATTCGGTTGAAGCGCGCGATGTATGTTTTTCCGAAGCACACGGCCTTCGCGCGTTTCTTCTACTGCACATTATTTACTGCACATTGTTGCTAAAGCAACGCGCAAATAGGTAATAATAAAATCCTGTCGCGTTTGTTACTCGATTAACATCTGTCGAATTACCGGAAGCGTTACGAATGTAAAGACGAATAGAGGCAGAGTCGTAAGAAGATTGAAATTTAGTTGAAATTGAATTGAAGCAGACAAAGAGTATGCGTGCGAAATGTGTATTTTTGAGACAGAGCTGTTCCCACGAATATCACTTGGGGCTTACTGCGAAAATTTCATCAATTTTCTGTTTTCTACTTAATTCTGTTTCGAGGGAAGGCGGAGGGGATTGATTAAATTTCAGCTTACTTTGCCGAACGTTAATGGGGAAACAGTTCCTGATATTAAATTAAAAGCTCACGATTGCGAACTTTTGAAGAACAACAGCTACGGAATTCAACTTTACAAAGCGATCCTCGCGACAAACTAATATTATCCATGCGAAGAGCCCAAGAAACATTTATATTTCAAACAAACAAGTGCATAGAATACAGCGATGTGATCTTCTCCTTCCGTTATCCGATACTCGATCGAACACGAATCTGAAGCGAGATTCCGGCTATCTATTTCCAGAATATCCGTCACGCCAGCGATAACAGTTCACTGTGATTTTCATGCCGTAGCGCATACACGATTCCGGCAGCGAGCAGCCTCTCGCTGAGAAAAGAGACGCAGCCGGGGGGGGAAGGTTCCTTCTCGTGTCGCGATCCAGCGAATTCGCAGTCTATTTAAATCGCTCTCGAGCGTATGCGAGGCCCGCGCGGGAGAATTTACGTAGTCGGAGCCCCGATGGGCACGTTAATAATTTGTCGGTGCGCTTCCACCGCTCGCGCCATCCGGTCGGTCCTCCCAGCCGGCGGCTGCACCGCGGCCACGTTTGGAAAATATCGTCTCACCGAGTTCCACACGTTCCACGTGTTTCTTCGAGTATTCATGCATGCGTGGGTACACCTCGCTCGTATACACCGGCGTGCGCGAAACACGGAGGGAGATCGAGACGTAGAGCGTTGCATAGATGCGCGGCAACGGCGCGTTACTTCGTAACGTGTATTGCGATTTACAGTATTGAAAAATTATTAATTTACCGCGCGGCGCGGCTGTAGCCAGCGTTTCCGTTTCGCCGACTACAGTTATTTCAGCTCTATTATTTTTTTTTTGTTTTCTTCCTTTCTTTCTCTCTTCTTTTACGCGTGTTATTTTTTAATCAATTTCACTCGTCGGTCTCGTTTTATTCCTTGTTTGCCGTGATAACCGATGCTGCGTCGATATTTCGGTCGATTGTTCTTCATAACGTTATTTATGAACGTTGCTCGCCTCGCGAATTCTCTAGCATTTTTCGCTTCGCTCCACGGAACAACACCTTCGAATCCCATCCCGGCGTTATTTCATCGTCAGTCCGTAACGCGGAAGAGTTATGTCGTAATGCATAAATACGGCGTAAATCTCGCCGTGCCGGGTTTTCACGTTTTCAACACGGCCGGCGATAAATTGCTCGCTCCGCACATCGCACTAATAAAAACTGGCGATCAAGAGGGGAAGGAAGGAAATGAAGAGTTGGGGAGAGAAAGAGACGTGGTCCTTTTCTCCCCTTGAATGTACTCTTCTTTGGAAGCAAAATACAGCTGTATGTAAAATACAGCCAGAATCCTTTCCTTCACACCTTTCCTTCAACCTTAAATATTGATTTATAATCTTAAAATACCTTCCTCTCCTACGCTAAATAAAGTGTATCATTAAAAAATATCTAATTTTTCTACTTTATTAACATTACAAAATATCGTTCTATAACAGAATTTTCTAAAATTTCTCATCATTTTCTTTTACATTTTTATTAATATAAACAAATTTATACAGAGAGTAAAAAATTGAGTTTTTTCCGATATGATAATCCAAGTTTAATTAAAACATTATCTATTTTATTAAATGAAATAAAGAGAAATGTTTAAACACAAATAAGAAAAAAATGTCATTTTCGGCCTTAGTAGCGGTGCTTGGTAAATACTGGATAATATTCTTATGTGAACAAATATAATTGTCAATTTTATAAACCGTGCGCCAATTCGGTTTGTCGGGCTTGAAAAACAATCGCGAGCTGAAATAATGATCGCATAATTAAATTAGTCATCGACTTAATAATAATGCGGACTAACATTCTATAAATCTATAAACTTATTGTAAAAAGCATCACAGTCGGGATTTGACCCGGATTTCACAAATTCCTGCTATAAACATCCTCCTAATTTTCTATTTCAATTACAATTATGAACTATTTTACAAATTAGAAATTTCTGAAGTTAATTCGTTTAATAACGACAATAATAATAGTAAGTGTATTTTATCCAGCACTCGGCAGAATTTCTCTAGAATTAATGCTTCTTTTAGAATTAATTTTTTGCAGAAGTAGGAAAAATAGATAATTACTTGATCGATACTAATTTACGAAATATATAATATATACGTTTCTAACGAAATATGCCTTTGATCGTGAAATTTTCTGATCGTGAAAATGGGAAAATTGTCGTACAGATTACAAACTCTTTTGCAGACCCTAGAAATCGCGCTTAAAGTAGCTAACGGGTAAAACGACCCTGCCCACCGACGTTATTACGTGCAGCGCACGTTGTAACCAGCTTACACAATCTACCATAGCAGCCGCCGCCGAGCACGATGGCGCTTAGACATCGATTTCCCGTCAGAAACTTACTTACTGCTCATCGTCGTCGTCGTCGTCGTCGTCGTCGTCGTCGTCGTCGTCGTCGTCGTCATCGTCGTTCAGGAACCGCCTTGCAAGAAAATCACCGTAAACAAAGACGCTCGCAATGGATCCGATATTTTGGGGTAGAAAAACGACGTTCTCCTGACGAGTTACGAACTTCTTTCTTTCCAAATGCAAACTATTCGAATGTACGTTATGTGAAAAAACACGATAGATCAAAATATCGATAAGAAACTGTGAAGATATCTCATAAACTCTCAGTCGAAAGAGCTTTAGACGAGTGAAAAGATTGGCAGGAAGTTTTAAAATGTGTTTTTCGATCGATTCAATACTCGGTTCTCTCACTGCACTCTCGGCTAATCGTGAACTCGAAACTACTCCCTCGACGTTCAAACACGTTGCGTAAATCGTATTTAATAAATATTATCGTTAAGAATTAACTGAGCAGCAAGCAAACAGGTAACAATTTTACAGCACAATTAGCGTTTCTCATTCATGTAATCGCGATCTTTTTTCACGGGTTAATCGTCTAAAGGTTCGTGATAATCACTCGCTTAAACAACTATTTGTGGAACTACGATATAATCGTTTGCCTCACACAATCGCGTATGTTTCTTTTCACACGAACTTTTTGTTTATTTAATTTTACGACACATTTTCGGAAACTTCTTAACGAGCTGTCGAAACAGAGAAATTTCCTTCCGCGGGACAACACGAGAGATATTACGTGTATAAAGTGAGAGATCAATTATTAGCATCGGTAGAAGAAATATTTGCGCAAAGAAAAATTGTGAAAAACACACAAAGTACAATGCTAATAAAATATTCATCAAGTGTAATCTATCTCATTCCTATTTGATTTCATTCTTAAAAAAAACCCTTTTAATATTTTATAATATTGAAAGAACTAAATCTTTTTAAATACGGCGATTAAATCGATAAGAATTAAATAACTGCTCGAACTCTCTCATACGCGATGCGGACGAGATAAAATTTGACATTAAAATGGAGCGAAACGTTAATTCTGTCTTCCATAAGTTCTCCATATCGCGTTTCGTGCTTAATTGTCGTGCATGCTAATTGGTACAGGCAGCCATACGGAAATCGTTTCTGTCGGCGGGCCCGGGAGCATGCGCTATGTTTATGCATTAGTGCATAGCATAGTTCGTTGTGTTAAACGGAGCTCCCACTCCGCATTCCGCTAGAATCCCACATCCCCACGAATCTCCTCTTTCTCGGATCTGAATCCAGCTGCTGCCGTGGAACTCCGAGAGCCGTAAACCGATTTATAACTTACACGAGTCTATTTGAAAAGACGTGCTCTTTCGCCCTCTCCTGATTCCTGATTTCCTTCTTTTGCAAGAATACGCAATTATTCATTTGTAATCTCTCGTAAAAACGAACACGCACACGTACAAAATCGAATATTGTACATTCAGCATAACAAATCTCAATTTCGAAAAGATAAGATACATACACTCGAAGATATACGTGCAGTGTAAAATGAAAAATAAAATGTTCATTTTAATATTTTGTCGAACGTCTCAGAAACGTCCACTGTGTGTCTTTAAATTAATATTTTATTTTATTTTTTTTTTTTACAGTGTTTTTACTCGAGAATATATTATTTAAATATACACACTTATGATACGTTAATTAATTGAAATTAAAAATAATGTACATATATAACGGTTAAAACAATCGTTCGAGGCGAATATTTACCTCTGCACGGCAAGTTGTTTTCGTTTAAAATGTTTCGCGCAAATAGAAACTGACTTACGTCGATTCACGCGAGAACACACAATCATCGATCGGGTTGCCTATTTGCAGCATTAAGTCGACAGTGACATCGTCATTTAGATACTCTCATTTAATCCCACAATGGACTTCCTTACCAGGGCATCTCCTGGACACGAGCTGCTCCTCGCTTGGTCCGCCATGGATATTAATTAGTCGTCGCGATCCTGTTCTCGACTGCGCGGCGCAATAAAAAGCTTCGATACTCTCGTCAGGACGTGGTAACGAGCGGAGAGATTACAAAATAGTGCTACAAAAGCAAATACTCATGTATACGGATACGAAAATAACGCAGAAGGCAAATCGTTATCGTTTACTGAAAGCGTAATTTAAGGTCTTGACGCGCAACAACAGGATTAAACTGCAAGAAAGGCCTCGTGAATACCTAAAGTCTACAAGTCTACATCCATAATGCGGAGACTTGTCTCTCTTTACTTCGTCCCTCCTTCTCCCGTCCGTTTCCATTCCCATTCGTGCAATAGTCGCGCTCTCACTTAGCGAAGTCTAAAGCTCCCGAAGCCCAAATGGCTAATTAGTTGCGGTAATTGGTTCGCGTTCGACAGTTCATGGACTTTACGAGCTCAAAGCTCACCGGGCCTCCAAGTATATACCAAGCAGTGATCAAGCAGATTTAATTATTATGCCAAGCTCTCGAACATCGAGAATCGACTCAGAACCCTTGCTAATTACTTTTAAAGACTGTACATAATATATGATATTAACCTCAATTTTTTCACAAAGTAACGTTGAATTTCCAAAATTGTCACAACCTTATAAGAGGAATTTTCAAATATTATATCAAAAGTATAGCTATAAAAAAACACACATCAATATATAAACAGATATCTGTATAAAATTCATATATTCCCGTTTAAAATCAACCATGATAACTGCACTGAAAAGAATATAGTCAATGTGAATAAATATTTAGTTGAATACTGCCAACTAAATATTTATTAAATATAAAGATATATTTATTTGACAGAATTTGAAGAAATGTTAGTTTGATTTAACAATCATTTTTTTGATTGAGCAAACACTTACTGTAAGTAAATGTTTAGTTGGCAGTATTGAACTAAATATTTGAAATTAAATATTTATTAAAATTGACTATATTTCTTTTCTCTCGGTGTGTTGTTAAAACGATATTTTTAAAACGTGACATTTACAAACGATATTTCTCGAGAGATGTCTTCAAGATTATAATATGAGATTAAAGAACAGTGACACTATACACAGGCTCGAACACGTGAAATAACACACGAACGAATTCGCGACGATTATCATCACATACCCGTTTTATGCGTCTAACCGTCCGAAGAGATCCGACAAGAAATATATATTCAATCGCGACGATTTATTCTCCGCGCGGCGCAACACGACGAGGCGCTCCACACGCATGGTTGTGTGTATCTCAATATTTCTCCTTCAACAAAACCGGGAAATATATCGGAACTTTTTCAATTCGATTCAACGAGCTTAGCAGACAAACTTGCGCGGCGGCGGCGGCGGCGAAACCGGGCGCTGCATACCTCGCGAAATAAATAAAATGGGACTCGCCCGCCCGCGATCGCGGAAAATAAATGCAAAAAGTGTATCCACCACGTTCCCACTATCCGTAAATACAGCTGTTATCGTTAATCATTGCACACCGTGCTCTCCGTCCAATCGTTCGCGCTTTATCCTATTCGTGAATTGCGATGCCTCACACGTATGATACTCTCATTGCTGCGCGATAATCTCGTTTTCATACACCGGGACGTGAATTTGTGCGATCCTGATTTTAAGAAAGATAAACATTTCCAGTAAATACTGATATAATCAAAAGCAAAAAGAAAGACAAACATTTTTTTTTCCTATTATATTTTATTATATATTATATTCTATCCCAATCTATTTCGTCCATTATCTGTTATGGTCTAATAAATAATAACAACAGATAGATTGGATCGTGACAACGAAGTTTTCACAAAATTTTGTTCAATTCGTTTTCGCTCAAAGCAATTATACTTTATTGAAAATTTAAAGCAATAATATTGAAAGCAATATTTTATTATCAGGAAAAAGTCAATTTTAGTTAATCAATTATAATAATTCGCCAAGCCATTTTGTTTGTAATCTTATTGTCAATTATCGCATCGATCAATGTAACAAATATAAATTATTCGTCGATATAGAAATACATATTTCGGTTTTCGTTTTCATGTCAATGACTTAGATAACTTCTCTTTTAATAATCATCAAACGCAATATCTAATCTTCCAAATAATTACACTTTACGTAACAAGTTTCTAGAAAACGCCAGACCTATACATTGTCATTCTGAATCCCTGAATTCCTGAATCCCTAGAAACAACTCCCTCGATCCCACGTCCCTATTGGCCGATTGCTTCTAAATTCCAATCGACGCCGTTCTCTAACTGTGAATAATATCATGGTAAACTTAAAGCGTATTATTGTCTCCCGCGGGAGTCAGAAGTCCCAATCAACACCAATATCAATACCGGCCCATTGTAAACTCGATCGACATTCGGGTAACTATGCCGTAAATTACAAAACAAGTTCCGTACATATTACGTTATTCCGTGTTAACGACATTTGTCGGCGATATATCCTCGTTTATCGAACAAGTGACGCAGCAATAAACAATAATATAATAATATAATTTTATACACACGCACAATCGACTTGTCAAAAAATCTTACACTTAACTATACCTTATATATATATATATA
>NW_017305180.1:7707202-7707620 GCF_001594115.1 Trachymyrmex septentrionalis
TATATATAGATCTATAAGAAAATATATTTTCCCGTTTCTCCGCTGATAAACTTCTTTACGAATTTATCGATACTCGATGCCCGATAGGTATAGCTATCATCCGGCGAAGAAAGTTTGGTTTATTTAACGTTTCGCGCTGTCAACGTAATCGGAGCTAAAGCGATAAGATAGGATATAACTCAGTCAGGGACTGTGATGAGGATGAAGAAAACGTTCAACGACCATACGCTACTCTTGTTTTTAGGCGGTTAGGGGATGCAGTCTGGGGAAGTGTGCAGTCCGGATCGATGGTCGGTCGTTCTCACTTTTACTAATTTCTCTCGCTCTCTCGCTCTGCCCGCCTCCTCTGTCCCGTTTATTTCTCTCTCGCTTCTTCACCCGCTATCCCCCCCCCCCCCCCCCCCCCCACCCCCTCTCC
>NW_017305180.1:7707720-7708554 GCF_001594115.1 Trachymyrmex septentrionalis
CCATCTCGCGCGCGCGCAAGTGCATTCACCCCGCGCGTGCATCTCCTCCCGCGTGGTACCAGTTTCAACCAAAATGACGCATCGCACATGCGAGATGCACGCACGTCTCTCCCTCTTTCGTTCGAACGTCGCTCGCCCCCCCCCGTTGATGACCGTTTTACCCCTAGAACGAGAGAATTCGCTCGCTTACACAAACGCGAAACATTTCACACGCAACGCGGCGACGCCGAGGATCTCTTTTTATAGACGACGTATAGATGGACAGCCGGAGGAACGCCGAAGCAACAGAAACGGCGCACGTCCCATTTCACCTTCGCCGGAAGCCAAGATGGAAGGTGTATCGACAGTTAAATAATAAAGAAAAATGAAATATATCGGCGCGCGCGCGCTGCAATCGTACCGGGAAATTGCAATCTCGCGCGGCGGATAATACGGATAATACGGACGCGAAAAGTTACGTGCACGTCACGTTTTCGTTTAAGTCCGGAAGACTTAATGCTGAGAGAGCGGACCGGCGGAATTCCTTCTATTTCCGCGAAATAGAGCTGACTTTTGGATGGCGTTATTACAGTGCGTTGTACATGTGCGCGGACAGAACGAGAATACATGGCGGACACCCTCGTATCGTATAATGAGCAGCACACCGAGCAGCAGCGCCGTCTCCCTCTCCCTCTCCCTCTCTTTCTCTTTCGGCCGCCCGTTCGCCTTCGCCAGCCGTACGCGAACCGTGAAAAGCGAGAAAGAGAGAACAGCAGGGAATGAGAGAGATAGGGCGAGAAAAGGGAGGGGGGGGGGAGGTGGAGGGAGAGGAAAAGCGGCGTGGCTGCTTGGTCC
>NW_017305180.1:7708654-7721419 GCF_001594115.1 Trachymyrmex septentrionalis
GGGGAGGGAGAGGAAAAGCGGCGTGGCTGCTTGGTCCTTTATAAAGCGCGCTCAGCAATTACTATTGCGACAAGCGTAATGCGCGCTCCGGTCCACCTCCATGCCGTTTAAATCACCGGGCGACGTTCAAAAGGCAAACGTACGAGGTAAAAGAGAAGCGGAGAGAGAGAGAGAGAGAGAGAGACGGTAAACCTTTTAACGAGGGCAAAGAAGAACAGAGGAGCACAAACGCGATCGAATACGACACGATTTATCGCACCACAGCGAAGAAAACGTGTCGGTCGTTAAGGGCAGTAGGCATAATGGAGTTCTTTACGTGAAATCTCCCCTCTTCGTTTTTTCAATTATCGCCCCCTCCCCCCCCCCTCCGAAATGTCAATCCAAAGATAATAATCATTACTGCCGCGATTCATCTTGTTACGTCATTATCGACATGGCGTTTAACATAATTTGCTGCTAATAGATTTGTTGCTGAATTGTTAACATGAAATTGATAGTCACGATAGCGCAAACCGTATAATATCTATCAGAGAATCATCCGTGTCCGACGAATGATGTGTAATATATCATTAATATCAAATATGGATCGTTGTAATCATCGTTGTGCGTATCATGTGTATCTTCTTTAATTTCTTGGAGATAGTAATTGAACTGATAACCATTTGTGTTTAATTACAATCGAATTCGAATGAAGGATACAAATGGAAAAGGTAAAGAAGATAAACAGAACCGCGGCTTTCGGTGAGAGCGCGGTGCCCGGCGAAACGAAGTAAACGTCGAACTTTCCTCGTTAAAGTTCCGGCAAATTGTCGCCGAGTCGGAGAACGACCAGGTAGGTAACTAGCAAAAAGGCGCGAATAAGACAAACGGAGTTGTAAGATGCTTGTGAAGATACTAACGGTTGATCTAAACTGATTCTATACGGGTGAGGCGATTCAACAGTTTACTCGACGTTCCGTGACACTCTCGCCACCGTTGGATCGTAACATTTGCCCAAACTTCCTCAACTATCTCGGGAGTTATTAGGAGAATCGAAAACGGTCAAGTTTCTCACACGCTGCTTGCGAGAAAGAGGGTAGGAAAGAGTAGGGAGGGTTGGCCACATATTAACGATACCGAAAATTAAAGTATGTGTAGCCGAGTAAAAACTAAGCTGCGATAATAAATCTATCGAGAATAAGCTTTTCTTTTGCATAATAAATACGTCACGCTTGCATAATAAATACGACAAGTTTTCAGTAGTTTATTGTGGATGTTATTTAAAAAAAAAAAACCGATGAACTCTTCAAGAGTCCTCCTAAGTAGTCATTGCGGGTCATATGGAATCGTGACGTCATAAACAAGAAATATATACGTCGAAGCTTTTTTACATGCCATTTCCAATTAAAGAGAATTCGAGTGAAACAAAATAATGAGTCGCTTTAAAACAATTGTAAAAAAAGAAACGTAAAGTACGTTCACCAGCGTTTGCTACTTAATGCTACATGCATATAACCTATTTTCATTTTAAGTCCCTTTTACGGCTATTTACACTGACTGTGAGGGAGGTAAAGATAGCTTCAGTCTACTTTTACAAATGTTTTAAAGCTCGTTATTATTTTTCCCTAAATTCTTTTTATTTACAAGCGACATGCAAGAAACTTCAGCGTCATTTCTCGCTTGTGACGTCATGATCCAATATAGCCGCAGCGATTACTCAAGAAACTTACGTTTGAACATATCGTTTCATGATCAAAGATGCGACTTCATCCGTCACTTCGAGTAAGCAGAGAGTTAGGGCCATCACACACGAAATGACACAAGTTGCATAACATAAAGACGCCATATCGATTACATAAGATATGCTTATTGGTCCAGCAGCTTTACGCAGCTTACGTTATTTTGCGTGACGATCCTTACATATCTTTAAGGTGTAAAATGTCTTGAGAGAGAGAGAGAGAGAGAGAGAGAGAGAGAGAGGCTTCCATTGCAAGCTGAGACATTTTTATCACGATTAGATTCGGTTAATGGTTACCTTGTATGTTTCCATTATCCTACGGACGTCAATCATAAGCGGAACGGACGACCATACGTCACAACCACGATGACGACGACAACTTTTAAAAGCGAGTGCGTGCCAATTAGACAGGCAGCTCGTAAACGCGCACTACACGACCGTGTCATTCACTGACTTACCTGCCGTTCTCGTTAAGCTCGCAGACGGGCTAATGATTCAACAGGTGTTGCGCGTCAGGACGAGCAAGTTCGGTGGCGGCGCGGCACTTTTTTTTTCTCTTCTTTTTTTTTCCGTTCGCGACACCGAAAGGACCGAGAACGTCGCCGATACGAAAACGGTCGACAAAGAGTCTGAAAAAGCTTCTGAATGAGAATCATTCGCGCGAACGTGGCCAAATACAAATTCCTCGCGACGCTGTATATAAATTTTTAGCAACTCTGCGATATACTTGGGATCGGTATAAAGTGTTTGCTTATTAAAACGAGATTGTTTCTACACGAAGAACGGAATATTTATGAAAATTTATAGTTATCAATTTCTAATTATGAAGAAAATAAGTGTGAAGTCGAGTAATCTGAAATAACGATAGTAATATTGAAAATTTCCAGGTATTATTTAAGAGGAGATACATAATATCAACACACGCGCGTGTGTGTGAATGTATAATTTTTCCATTTTTCTTTTTCTCTCTCTCTCTCTTCCGAAAAGTAAATAAATGAATACTATTTTTTTTTGAAGAAATTATATAGAGAAAAAAATATATAGAAAAATATTATAAAGAACAACTTTTACGCCTGACACTTTACAATCCTTCCGTACTTTTTACAATTTTTCGCTCTTCCATTCACACTTGTTCTTCCCGCTTTTGCTTCCGTCTCATTGTAAAGACAAGACAGAGATCGAAAACTAGCAGTGAGACGTAAACATCATCCGATTGTGAAACTTTACAGCACTTGCTCGTGAGTACTTTTGCACTAATGTGTCCTTTTTAATGCTCATATCTGCGCGAGGATGTGAGGAATAATCAAAGTTCAATGTAGTCTCGCAAAGCTCTCATTTTGATATCGCTAGCTTGACAGAGGTATATAGTAAGCTAGCTCGATACAATCGTTGCGACACGATGCATCGTCCGCACTCGTCCGATTCTCGCGAGTAACTGAGACATATAGATTTTATTATTTATATTATTCGATTTCTGCCTCGCGCACTGCATCAGCGCTACCTCCCGTTCATCGTTCCTCTCGATATCTGGAATTCACTCGAACGATTGTCGATCATGCACCATAAATACAACGCGAAAATATAAAACAAATTAATGAGTTTCATTTAATTTTGGTCAACGCGAGTTCGCTTTTACTATTAATCGGACTGCGGTTGCAATACGATTAATCAGTTCGCCTGTCAATTACGTGTAATAACGCAATACATGGGAACGGAATTGCAACGTTAATAAACGATGCTAATAGGCATTAATCTACTGAAACGGATAGAAAAACGATATTACTAACCAACGATGGATTAATGCTCCGATTTTTAATTTCAATACGATATTACGCGTTCGAAAATTGAAGTTCAATCGCGTTTTCAAAGTCGTTCGTCAAAATCGTGTATTTCATCGTTGAATGATCGTTATCGGGAAATTTACGTATTATTCATAGACACACGCACACATAAAACACTTGTTGGTGAGAAAAATTCTTAAGAGTTTACATATAAACTACGTGGGAAAGTTCCTGAAATATACGGAACATCTATTGTGTGTTGGATTTTCTCAAAAACTACTCACATACATTGCAAACACGGATGTGTATGTTTGTAACCGCTTTACGTTGCTTACTTTTGTGAAGTTGCCATCCCATTTTCAAAATTTCGGTAATTAACAGAGTTTCGGCTTTTCTCTAAAAAGTTTTTACGTTGTTTTCCACTTTTCGTGATATTCAAAGTTCTCAGGCAGACATTAAACATACTTTGCGCATCATAAAATTGAACAAAAAATTACACAACTTGTATACGAGGTGACAATTAAGATACTATTAAAATTAAATAGCCATTATTCTTATTAGTATATAATAATGAATAAACAAAATGAGACATTAATGAAACATTACTCTGCAAAAAAATATATTATTTTAATTAGCGTATAGCAAAAAAAAGTATTTATAAATCTATAAAAATAAATATTATATAAACGTCAAAAATTTGATTGACTGGCATGGCCAATTGTATTTTATAATTTTTCGATAACGGTTATTATTAAATGGTTATCATTCTGAAAATATGTATCACTATAATAAAACCAAAGTATTGGCCACGTTCATATTTATTGGTACAAGTTTATACATATATGTATGCTCTAAATATTGTATGCTGATATGCTAATGAAAATGATTTTTTTATAATACAGAGTATTTCATTTCATTGTGTTCACTTTTTACAAAAAATGATGACTATTTAGTTCCAGCAACTAAACAATTATTATCTCGTTATTATTATATGTTCACACATGCTACAACTTATATAATATCACATGTAACTTTTCAACGACTGGCATTAGCATAGCAATGTAATTACGCTTTGAGTACAAATTCCTTTTTTTTTTTTTAGTGATATTTGAAAATGTCGACGTTCCGTAATTGTCCATGAACTTTGACATTTACGATGTCTTAATGCCTCAATATTTGCAAATATTGCGATAATTTTTTTAAATATTAAAATCGAACACATAGTCGCAAAAGCAGAATAATATTCATTATTTTTGAGCTAAGGAAAATAATGTATTGTGTGTCATGATTGTATACTACAGTATATTTATTGTAATTTGTTTTCTTATTCTGAGAGTTAACTTATTTGTAAACATTCAACTTTTCTTCAGCAATAATGATTGTTTTCAATTATTTTGTAACAATTAAGTATGATATAAAAATTACTGATCACAACGCTCGACTTTTCAAACTTTTGCTACCGTTTTGCAATTCAATGCTAACAATAAACCAAATCAATTTACTTATCGCGACATACAGATTATACGAAAGAACGAATTATTAGTGGAGTTTATACAAAAGTGTTAAACGTTTGCACAAACTGCAAATCATGCCAGTCGCGAAGCCGTCTGATTGCATTCAATCGGTAACAAGGTCATTGGCTCTCCGCGAGACAAGCCTAATTGCGTTAAGCGCACCATTTTTTAGCACCGCTCGAGCTCGAACACTTATAATAACCGCACGGCAAAATGAATCAACGACGACCCCATTTCTCGTTGTTAAACGGGAATTAATCGCCACGTATCGATATAACGTGACGCAGCGAGTAGAATATGTAAATAAGTCCCTTCATGTTTCAATCTAAAGCCAAAACTAATAATAATTCATCGAGTTAAACGCGCACGAAACTCTCAATTCATAAACGACTGCACATTTAAAAAAAAAACGCGTTAATGTTTAATATAAAAAAAAAAAGATATTTATAAAAAGATTATTATAGAATCGCATATAACAATTACCGTATTCTCTCAATCTTTTAGAATAAAATTTCGCACACTTCTTCGAAAGACTGAAAATTGAAAAAGTATTTTCACTTTTGAACAAGAGCACCAGATTTACGCTACTCTTTATAGGAATGAGATCATTTTTTTTTTTTTCATTTCAAAAGATTCAGAGATATATGCAATTTATATGACTTTTCGACATGTTCATACATCGATATGTCATTTTTTTATTTTTCGTCAGTATTTACGCGATATACCATGTATGTTTACTCACGTATAAATTCCCATTCGTCGATCCTTATCCCCAAGCTCCGCTTTCCGGGCGACGTGAAAGATCGTCTCGGTAATTGCCGGAGGCAACCTCCGTTTCCGCGTTTCCTTTCACTCACCGGGCTCTCCGAGGGATAGAGTTCGCCAGGCTGAAAATAAAGATACGTATACTTTTAGACGAAAGTTCTCGTTTCGAGATAATCCAGCCGGATAATCCATGTGCTGGGGGGTGATTATTGAAAAATGTAATAAGGCACAAAAAAATTTTTCGAGTTTTCTTTCGAAACACTGATCGGTCGAAAAAAATTTGCGAAATTTTCGTCGAATGTGCCATTTGCAATGTGCAAGAAATTCACATAAAACGTTTAATTTTATTATATCTCTATTAAATAATTACTTGATACATATAAATTTATATCGCTATATAAAACTGTTTTACCCACACGTAATTTCGCCATTTTATTTGAGTTTTACATATTCTCTGAAATTTTTACAGTGAATTCTAAAAAGTAAAGTGTTGCTCTTAAAAATTGAAAATTGAGTTACTCTTTTTCGAGATCAACTCAATTTTCACTCTTTACAGCCGGAGTGAGATTCCACTTTAAAAAATTTAAAGAGTTAGTCTCATTCTTACAGCACACCAAAGAAAAAACGCAGGATAAAATCTTTTATTGTATCAATGGGAATTCTATTCTGGTTAGAAATAGACAAATCAGAATTTTCTGGTTGTTTTTTTTGTTCTCAAAAAATTTTCTTCTCATTGTATAAGTTTCATAAATTTCGCAACGTCACCGATGCGAATTGACAGTAAAGTCAACACGACCCGAGGTGCATTCTTTATCAGAGAAAGACAGCGAGGAATGCTCGCCAAGAATGTGATCCTTGATTACACTCGACGAAGAAGTCCATCGATTTATTACGAAGTTACGTCGTGAACGATCGCAAGACGAGAAAGAAATCTGTTCCGTTGGTGAAAGACAAACTCATTCAGTGTCACCTTCTCATGAGGAAGGAATATGAAGCAATAAGGAGCCAATATAAGTGAAAATCCCGGTGTTAATATGTGGCGTGCATAACCGAGTAAGAGGAATGCTTAATGGCCGACCAACACGCGATCCCCTCAGGCCTTTTTCCTTTATTTTCTCCCCTTTCTCCCGATCTTCTCTCTGCTTCACACTCCTCTTCCCCCGCCTCCCGTTTTCATCCAGTTACTATGATCCACCGTGTTCGAAATTCATGAGCGCAGGAGATGAACCGCGAGAATAGCGGAATAAAAGTGCTCGGTACCTGTCCGGAATATATGAAACAACAGCACGTGGGTCAGACGCTTCTTACGTGCACGAGTATACAATATTCATACACGCGCGTATTTATAAAGCTTTCTTAATCCAAATCAAATATTTGATTGAGATATCTGATGGAACACAAGTACGTTATAATACAATTCATAATATCAAATTATATATCCGATTTGAATAATTTTTAATCATTACTATATATAGGTCGCCACCACTACTACTATTCGATAAGTTGCATAATTTAACTAAAAAAGTAAAGTTGAACAATTTAACTCAAACAATCTATCAAATTTGACTCAAATGTAGTTTATTATTTATTAAGCGGACATATGTTAATATAGGCGTCGTTTACTTCGAAACTAACTGCAGAAATCGATTAATTAATTATTTTAATGTATATACATATATATATATATATGGAAATTAATAATAACAAAATTATTATAAATAATCAAAAATGAAGTTACCATTGCTCCCTTGCTATCCAATCAAGGTGTGTTCATTTATATTAATCTATCAATTAAATTAAACATCTATTTTTATCCTTGGACTCAATCGCCAGAACTTTTTCTGAAATGCATGAGGAACTCTCTAAAACTTTATAGAGATACAATGCCAGAGAACTGTACTTGCTCTGGAAAAATTTCACAAACGAGCCATATATTTCGAGGTTGAAGAAGAGAATTGATTAAGACGCGTACGATTCATTTGGCTTATTGTACTTTTGCGCAATACGCTTTACGCGTTTCTGAATCGGTTTATCGGTTGCGCGCGAGTTCCACGCGCAAATCTCAATTCGCAGTTTTCGAGGAAAAGTTTGCGGATCGCTGTCCTCGCGCCTCTGGCAGTAGCTCGTTTATTGCGGGCTCGATTCTCGCGATCGACCGTGCGCGGCCGGCTGGCCGGCCGGCCGGCCGGCGGGGACGGCCACGCCTCGATTTCATTCACGGCAGCAAACTCGCGTTCAATTATTCATGCGGAATCTACGCGCCGCGCCTGCCTTCTCTACCTCCGATTGGATTTAAGTTGCGAAAAAGCGGGAAACGGCGCGCGGCGTACAATCGTGCGGAAATGAATATCTCTTCAGGTAACACTGGAGCGAAATCGATTTTCCGCATACGAAAGAAGCTATACCGATATATATACGAGGTGGGCCAGAAATCTGGATATCTCGAATGAGATAGAAGTCGAATATCTCGTAAACAAGGAACTTTTAAGAAAAATTGTCTCACATAAAAGTTGTAGAGTTACAACAATGCAAACGGAGATACTGATTTATCCCCGAGTGTGAGAATTCCCAAGGTCAACCTTAAAATTTTTAATACAAACTTCCGCTGTCATTCGATATTTTTATAGCTGAACATCGTGATCTTTTTAAAACACTGTAATAAAAGTCCCTTTGGTTAAGCATTTTCCGAGATACGAGTTGACAAAGTTCAAATGTCGCCGGCATTAGCATTGTTAAAATTGACCTTTGGAAAGCTCCTCTATATTCTTACACTCAGAATGAAATAGAAAGTATTCCCGTTTGACGCATTGTCGAAACCTCACACACCCTTTGCATGAAACAATTTCTCTGAAAAACGTTTTTTTTTTTTTTTAATAAATGTTTCATACAAAAGCTGTACAGTTTCAAAGCTAATCGACTGCACCCAGATTTTTGGCCCATCCTATACACAAATTTAACGTATATACGTAAACAGTTTAAACGAGTACACAAGCATCAGTATCGCTAACGTCTATCTACTCTGTGATATAGATCTCTAATAGGTTTATCAAATAAAAATATACGCAAAATCCTACAAGAGAATAGTTGAAAAATATTGCTTCGAGATCACTGAGCATCAAAAGATTGAATCATGATAGACCGGATACCCTGAGAATAATTACAACAGCTCAGTCTCTCTCTCTCTCTCTCTCTCTCCCTCTTCCTCTCTCTTTCTCTCCGAGTCCGTTCGGCGGAAAGGAAAGCTGAGCACGCCGCGCTGCACCGACATCGTTTCACCGCCGCGAAACTGGGACGGGGTTTTACGGACGGTTATTTACGATCGAGGTTATGAGAAAGGCGGGGGCCGTACTGCCGCCTCCTCAACCCGTACTCCTTCGCGAAATCCGCAAAAGGGTTGTACCGCCCGTCGAATGCAAATTACGCGATTTACGTTACCTGAGATTCCGGTCGGATAACAATCAACGCGCTCGCGCCGAACCTGCCGCGCTTTTATCGGAACACGAACGAAGGAAACGCACAAGCTGAAATCACAAAGCTTCAAAGAGACCGAAATGATAATTCATAACCTTCGACCTAAATTTACCGCGCGAAATGTCGCGTATCTATGGGTGTTTTCCATTAATTAGTGACACAAATCGATACAAGTATCGTTCTATCTTTGTTACTCATGTTAAGAAAGAGAGAGAACGACGAGCGTGTTTACTGAAATCTCATTTAAAAAAATGAGGAGATTCCCTGAATTCCCGGTATTCTAATGGTATTTTTGAAGATATTCCCAATATTTCGAAGGTATTTTCGTTTAAATTCTAATTCTAAAAATAAGATTAGAAATTTTTTTCATGCAATTTTGAAATAAACTAAAATGCAACACGGACTATATAAAATTAGTTGAAAACACAACTCCAAGATTAATCTATCATTTTCTACAATTGGAAGGAGCAAAATCTATAAGATAGTAAAGGGAACGTTTATTGCAACAATAATTCAATGAGTTTAATATAATCTATTCCGAGTCTCTGTTATCACCCTGATATACATATCAGATATCTATATGTATACTTGAATATATGGATGTGTATCATATTTATTATTAACTGATTGTCAATATTTTGCATTATGAATGAAAAACGATTAAAGGAACAATGTTTTCAGAAAGAGACAGAATTTACATTTAAAAGTAAGAAAATCAATCTGAAAATATTCCAGATTTTCCAGGTAAACCACCTTAACGATGTTTACGTTGACACTAAACAAAAAGCATCCTACATTTCATAAAAAAAAAAAAAAAGAAAAAAAAAGAATACACCGCGAGGAATGGAACAGCAACCACTGATTCGTGATTACGCGACAAACGTCATATAGTAGTGACACACGCATATAGCGCGACCAATACGATATACACCCCGGAGATATTGGGAACAAAATACATCGTTCAATTACCGTTAGTCGATCCCGATTGATGGAAATGCGAGATCGGCTCGCGACAGCGCAAACGCATTCTCTCTCGACGGTGCATGCGAAATTTAGCAAATTCGAATCGCGAATACCGTCAGTGGTGTAATGCACATGAACACGCAACACAAATAACCAGTTTGAAAATTCCATCGGCAATACCGGAATGCTGAATGTGCTAATATACAGCGTGTCCAGAAATTATGAAATCAAAGTGCTCCGCTGGGTGTCTATATCGGCGGGGCGAGGTACGTGGCCTTGCACCTGACGAACTTTAATATAACGCTTCAGGCGTGTGCGGCCACCGCGTACGAACGTGTCGCTTCGTTATCGAAACGCGAGAGATGAATTGCCGGGCAAACGGGACATGCTCGTGCGAGATACGACGAGCGTAATTTCACGGAGGAAGGCGATCGACCGTCTAGCGATTCCGCGGTCGGGTCAGCGACCTCGTAATCTCCAAGCGGTTCAAGGTCGCGACAGAACTCGGCGCCGAGTAGTATCGCATTCGATTGTCGTCCGGTTGTGAGTCCACGTCGATTCCGACGGAAATGGATGGGACGCCCGAAGGTGAGGGTCATCGCTCGACATTGGAAATCGATTCGGTGCGCGATTGCTATCGCACCGAGATTACGTGAACGAACGACGACCAGTTGGGAACGCAATTTATTATTCGCGCAACGCGAAGGGAAAATTCCTCCCCGGTAATTCGCATTGTACAATTAAAGCGTCTCTCGTTAATGCGGCTGTTGAAATTAGTGCGAAAGTATCCACCTAAATGTATCGATAACAAAAGGCGACGCGCGCTTGGACTGAACCAGCGCGCGTCGCGCATTTCAATTACTCGATTTTCCCTCAGCAATAATTGTCGAATTATACAATAATTACGCTACAAACAACTAAGTTTTCGGAACGTAAACAACACGTGATGAATATTTCTGACGCGAACGGATAATAGGTTGTGGCGCTACCGCTCTGTGTAAACAAATTAAATAATCTCTAATTGTATCACACGTACGTCCACGATAATGCAACGCCGTACAATTACCGCCGTTGCCCGCGCTATAATAGAACGCATTTATTCCCGTAAACAACAGTGCGCGGTGATAATCGCGAGAGAGCGCGAACCGCAAAAAAAAAAAACCGTGCGCGCTCTACGTGTTTTCCCCGTTTCGAAATCCGATTGTTTCGAGCGGGGGAGAAAAGCATTTTAACAACAGAGCCAGTTAAAAGAGCGCGCGGAGGGGCACCGGCTGCTGCTGTATAATCCCCGAGGCCGGCGTACTAGCTGGCGTGGAGCCAACGCCAGCATCCGTTCCACAAATGTCGCTAAATATACACCTAACCGTTCCTAAACAGAGTGCGAAACTTGGCCGATAGCAGATTGTGAGAGTCTACGGATTTCACGATCGCGCAGAGACACGAGAATCGATCTCTCCCGGCGCACGATTTTCGAATTTTTAACCTTATCTCTCGCAGTTATATCATATAATTCAACACAGTGCAAAGCGACATCTCGAGCTGAGCATCTTTGTGGTATTTACGCAACCTAATTTGTTACATGTAGAGCAGAATAAATAGAGCCGCCTCGATAAATCAATATCCCGATACAAACAAAAAAAAAAAAGAAAAAAAAGAAGCGATCACTCGGCTATTACAACTCTGGACAGAATCGTTTTGTGCAACCGTACATTTAACTTTTCTCGCTTAACTCTGTAGTCGCTGCTCCGTTTTATCTTGTTTAATTCATGCACAAATAAGTTAAATTAAATGAAATTAAGTTAAACGAAACAAAACGTAAGTCAATTGAGAGATATATTAAAACTAATAACGAAATAAAGCGGACGAATCAAAGGAAATACGTAAGATGTAATATAAAACGCGATATGTGATATGTAAGAGGAAAAGAGCGATTCTGCAGAATGAGTATATAATAACACACTGTCATAAATAACAACCGCAGTAATGTGACGAAAGATAATCGGCCATCGTTATCGTCGGCCGATAACTCCACAACCGGCGACATCGTCAGCATTTACACACACACACACACGCACATAAAAGCATACGCAACACATAAGCAATATACAATACACACGTAAATTACGCGGCAAGCGCGCCGTTTGTGCGCGTGGACCTGGCTATTGATTCAAGACTCGCACGATGTAATTCCGGTTTGCGACACGTCTCCTCTGTTGTATGAGTCAACTAAACCCACCATACATCGGGAAGGCTTCTGAGTAATATACCGAAGATAATCAAGCGAATTTAATAGACGAACGACTGGGAGTTGTTAATTCAATTTGATAAAATTGATTGGTCAAGTCAAAAGAAGAAGAGACAGGCTCGTTGAAGAAATTCACATCTCTCGCTCTCATTTGTAATCTCTAGGCATTAAATGGTAACGAAAACGAACGTTTTTAAAATACAGTTATTTTATTTTCATTTTTTTACGTTTGTGTAAAAATGATAGGCAAAGATCTTGATTCTGCTCGTAATTTATTAGCTTTGTTTTTTTTTTTTTTTTTTTTTTTTA
>NW_017305180.1:7721519-7734957 GCF_001594115.1 Trachymyrmex septentrionalis
TTTTTAGTAAATTAGATAACAGTTTTTCTAATCGAATAATAAGAATTGTATACTCAAAGATTTAATATGAAAACATTTATATCATGTCTATATATCTACGTATGCATACATTGACGCGCGTATGAACGGAATCTTTTCTCCATTCCACAACAAATAGCGTCATTAATATCGGCTTTATCGCCACGCGGTAGACGACGTAAAAAGAGGGATCGTTCCGCGACTCGATCTTAACTGACTCGCCACAAACTCCGTAACGACGTGACTTTAAAACTAAGTTTAACCGGCGCATTGTATGCAAACGATGAGCGGATTTATACAACAGAGGATATGTATTAGATAAAACGAGATACGAGCAAGGTAAGTAGATTCTAATTGTCGATTAATCGAGGAAAAATTCTCTTTCAGTCGATTTTCGCGCTCTCGTGAATAAAATTAACTCGACAAGTATATTCATTCAAATGTTAAAATAAAAATTTATATTATTTTAGTTTATTTAATAAAGCGCTCGTATAAAAAGGTTATTGTATCAGTGAAAAGAATATCATTTCCTGTCTGTGTTTACAAAATAGTATTTAAAGTAGAATACTTCTAAGTCTCATAATGTGTGAATACTAGAAAAGGAAAGCCTTCTAACGGTTTAAGCTTTAATCCTTAAATAATTCAGTGTGTAAATTTATATACATATTCATTATTCAATCCTGCAAACCGCGCGCCGAATATAACTTTTCGGTCTTGAAACGCAATCCTGGCAGAACTATAGAGTAGTAATATCACTTAAATTCAATTGATAAGCAATTCAATAATATCGATGCTCATAGATATTTTAAAAAGATATTCGTAACCTGACGCTAATAAGCGTCTATAAAATAGATTGCGCGAAGATATATAACAATTATTATCCCAATTTAATTGTTTATTAATCTTTAATTAATTACGCGCGAAAACGTGCTCACGTCGTTAAACAAATGACACGAGGATCGCGATGATCCTCGCGACTAATTAAAAGTTAATGTTACCTTCTGTGACCGTCGCTTCGTCAAAAGACGTAAATGTTGAAATAATTTCAACGTTTCGCGAGCGTAAAGACCTAAAGAGTTTAAGCGCCTGCGCTGAATATCGTTGCGCAGCTAAAAGTTGAAACGATTTAAAGACGACAAAACAAGAGTTTAAGAGGCGGTCGTTTTTCGAGAGCATTGACGTCGCGTGGAATCGTCATCCACCAACAGGATTGTACCGTGCACGCTTCCACGCCGTTCAACGAACGACCGAAAGAAACCAGCGGAACGAAAGAAGCGTGAGCGAGAGGAAGAAGCACAGACGAGAGAGGAGCGAGAGGAGAATGAAAGACGAGACGAGAGCGAACGAGAGAAAGAGAGATGACTCACGTACCTACGCCGGATCTACCTGAAGATTATAGTCTGCGAGATACTCATGGTCAACCAGAGCCATAGTCATTCCCTTCTTCTCTGTTTCTCTCTTCTTCATACTCGTCAGATCTCTGTATCTCTACCATGCGTCCATTAAAAAAAAAAATGAAAAAAAAAAAACTAAGAACTTGGTCGAAAATCGTGCGGAGAAACGTTGGCGAAGCAGGAATGGATAGAAGGACGATAGAGCTAGATAGCGTACGAGAAAGAGAAACCGAGAGACAGATAAGGATGGATCGAGAACAGACAGTACCGAAATATCAACGACCGCGAAACAAACGTCGTCGACCGGGCGTCCTCGCTCTCTTTCTTTCTTTCGTTCTTTCTCTCCCTCTCTCTCTCTCTCTCTCTCTCTCTCTCTCTCTCACTCTCACTCTTTCTTTGCCACATCTTTCTGACTCCCGCCGTGCTCGAACGGACGTGCCCGAAACAGACGTTTTTTCCGCCTTGTCCAGGATTTATGTCGACCGATCGTGGGCAGAAAGCGGCGAGGGTGCTGACAAAGAGAAGTGAGTAGTGAGTCGCGGCGACGAAAACATGAGAGAAAACGGGCGACGTACATAACGACGTCATGATGCACGACGACGACGACAACGGCTCTTTTCTCTTTCTCTTTTGTTCCGCGAATAGGCCGAGAAGAATGTCTCATTTAAGCTAAACGACCGCCACACGTTTACAATTGTTACACCTCCCGGAGATGGGACGTTGTTCGCTTTCGCTCGAGAGAATCGAGAGAATCGAGAGAATCGCGAAAGCGGGAGAGGTTTGCGGGGATCAGTGATCTCATGTATAAAACACAGAGATCACGATTACGAATATCTTCTAGGCTTCCCGCCGTGACATCATTACGTCGATAATGACGGAAGTCACACAAAGGTTAAACGTTCTCGGTGAAAAATAAAATCGTTGCAGAAGGAGAAACGATGCGTTATATTGTCTATCGAAATAATGCGCTTTAGTAACTTTCGAGGATTAGATTAAATATTATCTTGGGGAAAAGAAGATTGATTTTCAGATTAATTTCAGATATCATGTATATAGATAAAAATGAACTGCACAATGTGTGTGTGTCTGAAGTCTCTCTTGCAATTTATTCAAATTGAACAAAAATTAAGTACCTGCAGAGATCCAGCGACACAATTTCTAGATTCAAATTAAATTACTGCTATACTTAAATGCAATCTATTAAGTCTGATTAACATTAATTTGATTTAACCAAAGAAAAGACTTGATAATTTATAATCTATTAATAATATAAATTAAAGGAAACGAGCAAGTAGATATTATACACAGAGTTTATACATACGATTCAAATAAACATAAATTAAGAACGTTTCGTATTACTTAGTCTTCTTTAGCTAGTATATATAAAACAGTATAATATATAAACATATATTTGAAAACTTAATCTAATAAAATTCAAATTCGTATCTAAAGTTAAAATAATCGGGTTCTATGTATAAAAATGACAAAAAGTCAATAAGAAATTATATCAAAATCTGTTACGTTTTTTTTTTTTGCTTTAATCTATTTACGAACTGAAGAAGATTTCGAATTGAAGAATCCCTTGACATTCGAAAACAGATGGCCGACGTCGGATCTCTCGGACATTCACTCGAATCTCGTTACGGTTATGATCGTGGCTCTAATCGTGACCGTAAATCACGTCTCTTGCGCGCCGACAGGGAGTTCATTGCGATTGCGAAATGACGTGATGCGCGACGACGAAACGCTGGTGAACGAGAATGTATGATACACCGAGCGGCGCGTTCCCGCTCCAAAGGCGATGTCAAGGTCACGTACATTTTATGCGAAGATACATCTGATCGAGTGACGAAGCTTGAAGAACGTACCGTTTGGAGAACACCTGAATTAATAACGAGTATCGAAAGCAGAGAATACGGATATCGGATGTGCGTATCTGTAACATCTGCACTGCAAATCCAAGTGTATATATAAAGTGACTACAAGATACGTATGTGATTAATTTTCTGTAAAAACGATACTATATTAAATATATAAATATGTAAATCTATTTATGTGTGTATGCAATATATTATTTTTACACGGAAAACACCAATCACACGTATACATTGTAATCACTTTCTTTCATTGTAACCGCATGAATTTGCAGTGTACCGTCGCGATAATGCATGAACATGTAGAATAGCATCCGACTGTTATCTCTTTCGACAGATTAGATTAAATAAGCTAACTTCTTTTTTTATCCGTTTCTAAATTATACTTTCATTCGATAATTTACATAATCAAATTTGAACTTTCAAATGATACGCCAAGACATGTTTTCTTTCATTCCGATCGGATTGCAATAATAATTTATATTAAACGGAGACTGTATGACACACACACACACACACACATAATTCGCTGTTCCTTCTCAGACTGCAAATGCAGCCGTTAAACAGTGAATAAATAAATTTATTGAAATAACTTATTGTTAAAATTAATTAAAATTAGCTCGATGTACAAAGTGATAACATACCCACTCAGTCACACGTGTGCATATTGAAATTAAAATATCAATAATCGAGTTAATTCCTCTTTTATGCTTTTTTATACGCCGTAATGCCACACACATTCCAGTCGGCTACGTTTTTACACATCTCGATTCTCAGAAATTCGATGACGCAAAAAGAAATTAAACGTGGCTCGTGTAACGTCGTTTTATGCAGCGCGAGCGCGCGTAAAGTTAACAAGTTCGATCCTTTGCCCGTCGAGAAAGAAACTATTTCGGAAGTATGGCAGGCGGATGTGCACCTGTGGTTTCATTAAGCGGCCATCGTATCGTCACCCATATAACTTTCTATCTGTCAAATTATCGGAGCTATTAAAAAGAGATCGTTTGGCGCGTCGATGCAGATGATATGGAAGCTTAACGCTAGAAATATAAACGTTTCTTACGCACTGAAAGAACCAAGCGAATAAATTACAATGAAAATAAAGAAAATGATGAAACACCAAATATCTTTTATCGGTACAAAAAACATTATTAAAAGTCAAAACGCTTCAGAGTCCTTTTACGCAAGAAATATAATATTAATCTAAAAACTAGAAATAATGCTCGATATTTCTCCAATGTTAACACGATAGCCTATAAAAGCCGCTCAAAGTTACTCAAAGTCGAAACAGTCAATCCTACATTGCGCTATAAATGACAAGCGTGATAATATATACCATCCCGAGTGTTGCATCGCATATTACTTATTTATTTTATAAATCTTTAAAAATTAAATATATCGTAAATATATTCTTAATAGTTATTTACTATCTGAAATAAAGTTTAAAAATATTCATTCGTTGTAATCTACTGTGATACTGTTTCTCAACAGTTTACGGAACAAAAATTACTGTTTGAACAAAGCGTTTCATAGATAATGTGAAGGGGGGGGGCGGGGAGGGATGGATAACTGGGATAAGAGAGTAGATACAAAATTAATTTCAGTCGCGTATCCACCCAATGGTTTCCAATCGGCATTCGACGTTAAATCCGGCGTCAGATAGAAGTGAGTTATCTCACGAGCCAATCTTTTTTTTTTTCCGAGAGCGCTTAATTCGACGCAAATTTCCGGCGAACGAATGCAACGAGATTACGAGAGATGCGACAATCGCTGGTATAATTGATTCGGACGCGTTCGGACCCGCGGACGATCTCGTTTCTCTCTTAACAAGCGTCATTGTTACCGCCTGCTCTCGTTTGACCTGAATGCAGAGGAGCCGATTCCCAGTTGTCTGTCAGTGTGTCAAGGCCGTCGGTACGAAGGATGCGAAGGAGATCTCAATCGAAATCGTTCGCTGATTCGCTGATTTTGAAGTGTAATCCCTTCTCTGTCCTTAACAATCACCATCGCGGCGTCTCGTTAAAACCCTCTTCATAAATATGGATAAAGAAAACTCGCGAGAAATTTGCATAGTGCGGTATTGAGTATTGATGAAGGTTTCTTACGGGAAATACGGAGCACATCGACGAGAGTTTACAATTCTATTTTCACTTTTTCATTTTTATTTTCAAAGCAGTTGTTTTTTTGTTTTTTGTTTTTTTACTTGATTCCGTCTTTCCCAAGAATCCATCGCGTTATATGTATTTCTGTACGTATTTTCTGTGTATTGGCGTAACAAATGTTTCTCTGGATTCGCGACCGCAACTGGCTTCTCTAACGCTTAGGAAGTGCCGCGCAATCCGGATTCTCATTAAGATAAGCGGATAGTACGTGCGATTTAAAACCGTGATCAAGCAAAATCGACGGTACTTTTAATGTTTTAATTGCCGGAGATGCGCGCAATCGTCGCGCCGTCACATCGTGTGATCCGCTCCTCCTCGTGCTAATTCATTGTTCCGAGTGACTCTCATACGTTCGCAAGATCGAAAAGCAGATTTTCGTTCCCATGACTCTGCATGGTATCGTTATACGACAATGCAGTAACACACGAAGTAACACGGACTGCATTTCGTTGGCTTCATCTGCTTCAACGAGATGAATTTCGATGTATTGAGACATTTGTGTTTCACAATTAAGCAGTTTGATGGACCACTTTATAACGCGTTCGCTGATTTTCAGCATTTTAACATATCTGAATTTATCGAAAGGCTCATTAAAAGAAAAATTATCTGCAAATCGAAACATGTAAGATACGTACAAATATAATTTGTATTTCGCTAAAGAAATTCTTAATTTACGTATTCAAGCAAGATAAATATTTTTGCGAATATAAAAATTGAGATATTCCTAGCGTAAAATTGATAATATAACATAAAATAATCGCGAAGAAAAACTTGGCAAAACGGTATACGTAACTATTGATTATTTGCAATTCTATGTTCAGTTGGGTTTAATATAATGCGTTGCGACAACCTATTGCATAATTCCTCAAAGATTTGAATCTGCATATAATACAATTATAATCAACGAACTGTATTTTTCAGATTTTCATAAGTTCTTTCACAATAACCTTTTTTTTATTTATAAGAAAACGTTACGAGGAGATAGATTGTAAAAGATAGAAAGAGAAATTATTAAAATCGTCAGCAAATCCGAATTGAAGTCTTCATACCGATGACCTTGACACACCTAGCAAACTGCTGGAAATCGACCCTTGCGCATTCAGATTCAAGTTTACGGGGATTTCGTAAAGAGAGTAACTCGAATTATCGCGACCTTGGAGCGTTTCGATGAGAAAAATGGTATCGAGGTGTTCCAGGCGTAATTAAGTGGTTTCGCGCAGCGTTTATAACATTAATAAGATCGTTACCGTAAATGAAATTACGTGCGACGTATTTGTACGAATTTCGTCATCCGAGTATGGCGGGGATAACTGGCGACGAATGCAGCTGACGACAAATTTGCTAAAGAGCGTACGTGTTGTTCGCGGTGTAGTGATATAATCTTTTTTACCGCGGCCGCCGGGATATAATTGACCGGCAGAGGGGTAGTCGACTCTCGACGGGCGAAAAAGGTCAGGGGTGATCCATTTCAACGGCGGTGGAGTTCATTAATGATATTAAGCGCGCGCGCGCGAACGACCGCGTTAAAAACACGTGCAGATCTCACCTTCGTTACTCTTATCCTTATCGTTTTACATTATTTCCCTTTTCCATTTTCCTTATCTTCCCGCGTATAACATCGAAGATTAAATTGCTAAACGTATATTAATAATATAACAATATATATAATAATATTTAATACAGTATGTAACAATATTTCAATAACAACTTAACAAATTAGTTTGTAACGACACTGCTTCCTTATTGATATTTCAATTTTTATTGCTATTAAGATTCATATTCGAAATTAATTACAACACAACGATTAGACAAACTGGTTATTTTTTTCGATTGATATGAGAATACATTGTTTCAACGACATGATATGAAAAGACGAGAGAAATATGTCATGAAAACTCGTGTACTTCGCGGTGTTACAGGATTGCCAGTGAAATCCTCAGCTGCTGGACGGTTGCCAGCCAGCCAGCCAGCCAGGGCGTACCGACGACTGAAACCAATCTACCGGATTATAAGTTACTCTCTTTCTAGACATGCGGCGAAGTCACGTCGCTGTTTATATCTGAAACCGGAAAACAATTCCCGCCCACTGACATTTTAATAAAGAGAAATTCTGATTATGTACTAAGCAATGTCAGAAAATGTAGACTATCATCCCCGCTTTTCCTTCGCTGTTTGAATATATTTCCTCTAAAGAGGAATTTACATATTTCCAGCTAATACAAATGAATTTAGTGTGCAATATGATAGAAGTAAGAATGCTTCATTTAAAAGACAATTTTATTACAGATATTTCAGAGAAACACATTGGAATATATTAACCTCAAATATATGAAAATAATAACAATACATAACGAAATAAATTGATTTATCCCTGTTGTAATCACATGTAATTGAATTAGAGTGCATTTGCAGCAATAACTGTGTCTGCAACTTTCTCTTTTCCAGTCGAGAAATTAGAAATTATAAAAATCAGGTCGAAAGTCAAATAAATTTTATCGCGAAAAGGACGGAATGTTGATCGAGTGCAAATTTTCTTTGGAACGCGGTCGGATCCATCTGAAATTATGGTATATAAGATTATAATCAAGGAGAGAGACTCACAGCTCATATACAAAGAAAGAAACTCGCAATCGCATTAAGAACGAAGATATTGATGTCTCTAGAACTTGAGAAACATCTCGTTATTCAGGATAGCTTGTTGAGTCAATCTTTTTGTTTGCGAACGCGTAGTTTCAGTGTCAATATACTTCAGTCTGCGCATATCTCAATTCGATATCTTTGAGATATTTCAAAATGCAAAAACGAATATTTTTCTATCTACTATATGGCAGTTGATATACAATAACCCAAAAATTAGTTTCTTTTTTTAAATAATTTTCTTTCTTCCTGGAATATCAGATTTGTATAAACTGAATATCACTTGTTCTTGTACTTAAAAATATAAACGCTTCGTCATTGCGTTTTCTCTATTGATAGGTCACATGCACATATTAATAATCAGAGGTCTGCGACAGACCTGGGAAACCGGGAAAAGTCAGGGGAAAGTGTAAAAAAGTCTGGAATTTCGAAGTTTGCACAAAATTTCCTCAAACTACTCCTATTCCAAGTAATTGTTATAATTTTTTAAATATTATATCTGACGTTTATAGTTCCAAACTTGCGCACTTTAAATGATTTTAACAAAATTTATATTTTATTCAATATTTTTTGATCCCTCTTTTTCGTCGTAACCGCATTCTTTTTTCAAAGCTAATTTATTTTTTGCTAGCTTGAATTTGCACCCAAAATTTCACTATGCTACAATACTAAGCTTTTTTTTTTTGACATTTTTATAATATAAGCCTTCCTACAATTCTTGAGTCTAAATGGTAAAATTTACATATTTTATATTAGTCGTGGAAAATTTTCCATTTTCATCTGGAAAAGTATCTGGAAAAGTAGGCAATTTTAAAATTCATTTTCTGTGGCAGCCCTGATAATACTAATAACTCTCACAGCGATATTGTTTCAGTTACGACACGATGACGATGAAGAATCGACATAAACAAATAGAGCGCTAATTATCTTTCCTGCGATCCTGTCCCTTTCACGAACCAAGCTTTCGAGATCAAAGCCAATCACGGGAAGCGAGGAAAAAAGGAGGAGGGAGGAATAATAGGCTGTCAATGGAACGATCGCGTTTCCATCCGCGTGCTGAACTCCTCGATACGCAAAACCGGTTTGAGGTCCGGCTGTTATTGTGAAACGTCGAACGGGTTATAGTCATCGACGTTCCAGGTGGATGCCACGGTGTGATGGCATAACTCGCCGTGATAGAACCCTTGGTGACGTTTCCTCGTTTCCTTCCGGTTCGGCGCAGGACCGGCCGGCTTAAATGAGAATGCACCTCAAAGAACCATTTTCCAGATTTCAATCCGCTTCGTCATTACACTGATCTCTCTTATACCGATAGATCATATTTGCAACACGAAATTATATTTAGAACCTTTATTAATCCCCATCCATTATATTTACATTATATTTTACGTATCTTTATATTTATATATCACATTTCTACGATATACAATATATATATCGTTAAATTGATGAAATTAATAATTACTTAAAAAAACTGTCTTGTTGAATTAAAATTCAAAATAATATATTAATTTTTACATAGTCAAAATAATATCGTTACTACTCTGATATTATTATACATATTAGCGTGTATTCTTATAAACCGTTTACTCTTGAAATATCCCGAAGAAACGCATATCGGTACGTACGGGATCGAAACGGAAGATTTACGACCGCTGTACTATCGCGATCGACAAGCCAATTCGGAACGAATAAAGTTCGTTTCGACGGTCAATAAACGGCATCGCAATCAATTATCGCCTTTCCCCTCGGAACGGTCGAAGCTGAAGGAACGATTAATCCTACCGAATACTGAAATACCAGAATTATAGGGCTATTTCGTTACACGTTCCGCGCTCGCGAACGGAATCGATGGATTGGACATGACCGGCCGGTATAACGATCGCCATTATTAACTGCATTACACGCGTAACATCGTAGAGCAACATGATTATATAACGGTCACGATTATTGACCAATCGGCTCGAAGTCCAGACGATATTGATTCACGTATGGGATATGGGGAGATCGTTGGATACGATCGCCTGGTTACGTTGATTCAACGCGCGTACTTCTTGCTCTCTTTCTCGACCGCATCGAGTGGATTTTAACGTGCGACATTTTGCTTCGCGATTAAGGGATCCTTGCTCGAAAGGACAAACAAACCTATCGGATAACCTGAAACATTTTCCGTAAATCCCCCCCCCCCCCGGTGTTAATTTTATAAAATATATAAAGAGCCGTGTAACATTAAAAATTAATCGTATATAATTACACATTTCTTCCTAAAGGTACAATTAACTGTAATTATACAATAACATTTTTAATTAATACTTGACCGCAAATTATATTTGCGGCGATATATGTGTATTTGCTCTCGGGAACATCTCGAAATTATTTACGGCGGAAACTTACTCTTGGAAACGTCTCGTAGAAGTGCTCGAACTACCGCTTAATTACTCGGTAAAATTATTGAGGGCTTTTAAATATTAACAGTCATATATATAACCGCTTGACTTTATTAAGAGTCTCTTTCCTGATTCTACTTTGTCTTCCTCTCTCTCTCTCTCTCTCTCTCCTCCTCCTCCTCTATGTATATTCATACAAATTTCCAACATCCATATTTATACAAATCCGTTCCCTCGAGTAAATTCCCCTCTGACATTACGTCGTCTCGCGCGTCCTACTCAAACGTGGCTACGTCAGTGCGTGCAGGCAAAATCGCAGTGTACGAAGCAGGTGAGAATCATCGAGGTTCAAAGGGCGAGGTGCCGTACATGTGTCGCACACGTGTCGAGACTGTAACGAGGGGAGAGGAGGAGAAGTTGTCTGCGTCGAGAGGAAAAGAGATACCGCGCGCACTTTTTTCGGTACTACACGGGGGTGTGTGTGTGTGTGTGCGTGTAAGTGCGCACGTCGTGGGTCGTTCACAGGCTAACGCGCAATATGCAGCAGCATGCGCTCACCGCAGAATAGGTCGGCCGCGTGGCGATGCCGACCACACTCCGACGCTATAATTACCTACGCGCGGGCTGCTCCAACGGGTATCTCTGCTGCGGTTGTATACGGAAACTAAATAATTCGGGGGCTCTTCCCAAGTAAGCGCGCGCGACACAAGACCTCCTTCCCCGGTTCAATAGCGACCCGCGATGGAACTTTCGCCGCCAATCCTGGACCGCGTCGCGTCGGCCAATTGCGTTAACCCTTTATCTATCGTCTCGTGACGCGCGTACAGATACTAAATATCGCAACGAGTAAGTATCGACGTACGAGAATAGCAAGTTACATTGTTAGATGTGAAAAGAGCAATGGTAATTCGATATTCCCTCACGCTAAATAATAGTTTGTTATTTCCAACTTTCATGCGTGTGAAAATGTAATGAATCAATACGTTTCTGTCGTTGGTTTTCAAAGTGAACGAAGTCGATATGCGTTTGGTAAATAATTAATTTCAGTCGAATTTCTTCAGTAGATTTTCTTGAGTTGAATTGTTTAACTTGATTGTTTCAGTAAAATCAATGGCGTATTGGGTAAGAGCAGTGGCGACCTTATAGAAATAATTAAAAATAACTCAAATTGTGGGTGTTACAGTATGTATCAGTTTCATGTTGATCATTATCGATGATACAATGAAACAATTTTCAATTCATCAGAAAGAAAAAAACACACTAAGTTATAAAATAATAAAAAGCTTTCATTGTTGGTATATATACGTATTTAATATATTATTAATAAATCGGTAAATTAATAACTTTGTCGATAAAAACCTGAACGTTTATTTTTCCTTTCCAATCAGTCTATTCGATAATGTAATATTTACTGCACGGATGTACAGTAGATAACTGTGATTAATTTTCAGTTGAAAATCTTTTCTTAAAATTACGCATCAACTTGAATCGGAATACGTAGTTGTTCTACACAATTCAGAAAATTGTCTTGAAAATTTCGAGCACATTCGTTTTTTTAGTAATAATAAAAATAGCGATTTTAATTATTTATAACTCGGTACATGATTTGTAAGATTATAGGAACCACTACATCACCTACTCTACATCAACTACTTACTTATACCTCTTCACGACAATGATCGAGAGAACGATAATAAGAATAAATTGCAATCGTCGTTGCCGTCAAGAGACTCGAGAAGAAGAATTCATCGGTTTTACGGTGGAAATGAAACGCGCGATACGTCAAAGTCGTAATTTCTGTCGTTAGAGACACACAGGCGAAAACCATCGCTTCCGTCGAATCACAACTGCGAGAAACTTCACTGTCTCCCCTGCGAGACGACAAAATGCAAGTTGCAACATCGTGCAGCGTCGATACTAGCGAGTGTGCACGCTAGTCCTACGTGACAGACACGCGCGTGCACCGACCGCTCTTCCGGCGTGTAATTTTCCCGCACAAGTTAATATTACCGGCACGGTAATCGTTCGCTACCGTTAGTGGATCCTCCCCAGAGTTCGCTCGCCTGACTCGCATATTGACTATTTCACCGACGAAGATCTCTGTCCCGAGTGATCGAGCGCGGCTCTCTTTTGTTTCCCTTCCTTTGAATACTGATCGAGGATGCACCGTTATTCGAATTGACAGTTGCGACATTTGCTCAATCGATGAAATCAGCACGTTAATACAGCAAGGCTATTTACGAGACGCGGTCTATTTGCACGATCCAGAGGTTGAAATCGTCGCCATTGAACCTTCGTCGCGTAATGCAAGAGATTAAGATAATAAAAATATAAAGTACAGTAGAATATAAATAGATGAAGAAATGATGAGTCTCGAAAGAGGAAAAACTAATTGTCGAGGAATTCGCAAGAAGCGATGTTTGTATAAAAATTTATCTAGACAGGTCTGAAAATCATTTTGTTGAATCACCGAAAGAATTACGTAGGAATATTTCAATAGGCCAACAAAATTATTTTCAGATCAATATATATCTATAACTACATTTTTGATGCCTCGGCAAAGAAAAAACATCCTCCCTCCCGCGTATGGGTGGAAAGTTGCGAAATTGCCGACCTTAATTTGAAAACGATCGAAAAGTGCAATTTCGTTGCAACTTTTCGATACTATCCGCTGATGTTACTTTCGGCGTGCTTTCATAATGCGAGGAACGTCCGAGCGAGCAAGCGGTTGGAGCGAGTCGTGGATTCGCGGAATAAGGCATGTCGGCCGGCAAGGCGGGAACGAATCTTTGCGCGCGGTGGCGCAAAGTGCCGAGGAGAAAGCGACCTACTTGCGGGTCGAGTAATTATAAGCCTTGAACCGGAGTAAACGAGTCGTCGAGCGAGCGAGCGAGCGAGCTGCGCGCGGTTCGAATCGCCGCGGTTCAGGCTCTGGACGCTGTTGAAATCAGAAATGGAAAATAGAG
>NW_017305180.1:7735057-7740715 GCF_001594115.1 Trachymyrmex septentrionalis
TGCGCGCGGTTCAGGCTCTGGACGCTGTTGAAATCAGAAATGGAAAATAGAGTCGAAGCCAAACTCTGAAAATTCTTTCGGCAGAAAGTCAACGCAGCGATTACTAATTTGAAAAACATACTAAATAAATTGATTGATCTTTACATTAGATAAATTTTCGAATTCTTTGTTTAAATGAATTAGTAAAACTGATCGTTTCAAGAATAATTGTGTAACGTAAGAATTACGGTTCCCAGAATGTATTTAGGCGGATTAGATAATAAACGAGTAATATATGTACGCTCTATCATATCTCAAATAAGTTTCCAATAACTAACTGCGCTTGGATCTCTATATATAGTATAATATCATTACAATACAGTTAAATTCTAACAACATTTTATACATTTCTCGAAAAGCACGTATGTTAGTTATTTTTGTCGAACGTTTAACATAATAATAACATTATAAATGTTACGTGTAATTCGCTAATAAAATGTGCTACAGAGATCCAACCAAATGTTAATTTCCCGAATAAAATATTACTTTGTTTTCCGCAATTTAATGCAGTACGAGATACACATGTTTTCATATATGTGGTACCGCGGTAATAGAATTATTTAGTTAATTAAAAATAGCGCATGAATACGTATTTTAATTTAATTATTAAATGTTGCAACTCATACAAATTTAATTTCAAATGTTACTAGTAAAAAAGCAGGAATATTACACCCCGCGGCATATCCCCGAGACATCGCGATTAAAATCGAAACACGAAACTACAGACGGGACGCGACGAGTCGAAAGTGCGGATTGTACCGAGTGTCGTGTCAATTCTCCGAGATACACGCCTCGCTCTCTGTCTTTCCCTCTCTCTCTCTCTCTCTCTCTCTCTCTCTCGGCTCGGGCCAGCTCAAACGCGCAAAGTTCAACGGTCGTACGTGGGTGTTTCTGACCCCGGCGAGGATACCGGCACGATGCAGAGGGCGACGGGCGTCACGACGGTGGTTCCCGGGAAGGGCGCAACGCGTGTCGGGATTTCGCGCGAGTATACCGGAAGTAGACTGCGCTTTGCGCATCCACGCTTTGCGCCGCGTGGGCTTTCCCGCTCTCCAGCGTCGCGACGCTCCGCGTCAGGACCGTCGGGCGTCGTGGCCGCTGCCGCCGCTGCATTGATCGGGAGGCCTCATCCGCCGCCTGCCCGCCCCCTCTTTCCCGTTCCCGTTCCCGTTCCCGACGTTCCCTCGCCATCCTCACCGACGAATCATAGGCGGAAACGCGGGGGATGGTAGTGCCGGTAGTGGCGGCGGCGGCGGCGGTGTACAAATTTTGGTTGCAACTGCAACCCGATGTTTTGCGATCGTGCTGAATGACGAGTCAATAGGACAGCCGCGAGCGAATTGAAATCCGATAACATGAGATTCATCATTCGCAGCGAATTGCACTTTTTTTTTTCAACAATCCGATAGTTTACTTATTATTTTAAGTTTTATCTTCTTTTTTTTTTAATATTCCAGAATATTTCTGAAAGGATCGAGTGATTATCAAATTAATAAATTGAAATTAAAATATATTAATCAACTGTTTTATACCTAGCTATCAAAGAAGCGAGGATAATCCAATCCCTTGAGAGAGAGAGAAAGTTAAATAATTATATTATTTTTAACTTTCACGTTTGTAAATATAAATCAAACTCATTTCTACGATTAGTTTCCAAGAAGAAAACTACGTATACACTTCGTATCAACATATACACTTAATATACACTTAATACACAATAATCTAATTTGAGTCAAATTTAATACATTTTTTTAGTTAAATTGTTTAACTCCATTGTTTTATTCAAATTAATGAGATATTGAGAGTAGAAACAGTAGCGACATATAGACTTGATTAAAAAAACAACTCAAATTTCATATAATTTGATATTATAAAAATTTAATAATATACAAAATCTCAATAGTTACATCTTGCAAATATATATTTATACTTTTGTATTACATAAAACATGTAATGAAATTGTTTATTAACGAGTTAAATAAATGAATATAATCACAAATTATAAAACAAATCAATTATTTCTGTATTTAATTTGTACTTTAGAGAGCATTTCGGTTCAATTAATAGACAAATAATTCTTTAATACTTCTTGTTGTTATTCGAATGCAACGCATAAATTAAATGTACCGTTAAACGAGAGCTTTCCAGCATGATTTGTTAACAAATCAATAGAACGGGTTTGACAGAGACCGATGAGTATAGTTAAAGCAATGCAAATTCACGAAAGCGAAACATTCAAAAACACAAGTTACTATTGAAGTTTTATTGCTAAATCAGTACAACCAATCGATACCGAAACCAAATCTAACTCGATTCTCGGTCAGTTCAATCTCAAGCAAAAGATAATTTTACGAAAATAAGTAAATATACAATTCACTCTTTTTCACTGCGACGATATAATTATTAATTTTTCTTTTCGCAAACAGCATGTGACCTTTTTTTTAGAACCTATTACTATCTGATCTGATCTATGTATAGAAATAAATTAATTTTCTAATTGGAAACAACGAACATCTCAATCGTCCGTGATTATTCACGGATTATTCGAAGAAATTCGCATGGTGGATAGTAAGAAAGGCGAGTCGAAATAGAAAATTGGCGAGGCAAAATTGGCCGCGGAAATGTTTTCCGAGATCGTCGAAATGTCAAAGTTTAAGACGCGACCACCCCCGCGCATGTTCTCTCGGAAAACAGTGTGTGACGAGGTCGCGATGTCCGTAGTTGGTGCGACTTCGGCCGTAGCTGCCGCCGCCTCTGGCACGGCACGTGGACCCCATTAACCTTTCGATAAAGCTTTGATGTGTACCGAATCAATTTACCAGCTTACTCGTTAAAGTTCACCAATACTCGCTATCACGATGTATCGACGTAAATTACTTCGTTCGCAAACTTATGAGACAACAATGGTGACGCGAATTCACGCAGGGTGCGGTGAGGTGATAAAAAAAGGAAAAAAAAAAAAGATGCCTCAGGGTTAGGATAAGTATCTATATTACGTTCTTCATTTCCGTAAGCCTTGAAAAATGGACACGAAACCAACATACGTGACCAGGCATTCCCCCATGCTTTTCAGTAGTGAGAAAGCAAAAAATTGACAGTTTAAGTGAGGATCCATTCTCACTCTATTTCACGTCTGCGATTGTCAAGAGCATCCCTTTCTCTCTTTCTCTCTCTCTCTCACACACACGCACATACACACACAAATAAACAAACAAGATAAAAAGAGACACAACGGACCCTGTTAAACTGCCATCTTTCAGCTTCGAGCTACGGACAGAATGCTTAATCTATGTACCTATATATTCGTCGTTGCATGATGCACACACATACTTGTACTGAAATGCTCTTTTAACGTACAATTAGACGCCTGCGTGTTAACCGCTGTGTGTTATAATCAATAAAACTAAAAGTATACCGTCATAAATGTAGGTACTGACAATAATAAAAATAATAAAACATTCTATTCCGCTCACAATTCTGCTTGAATAAGAAGAAGAAAAAAAACATTTCACGCGACGAGTTAGGTAAACTCATTCGTGCCGAGAAAAGGGCGACGAACGTTTCACAGAGGGGTCAAAGTTTTTCCGCTCGCCAGCTACGTAATACCGTCGCTTCTCCATCTGTTTTACGGCCAAGGAATTTCACGAAGGCGAAGACGACGTGAAAACTCGAGCGGAACAAGGAATCGGTGTGTTTCGAGATCTTCTCGAAGAAAAAAAAAACGGAGGGTAGAAAACGTAGTCTGGGAAAAAGGGGGGAGAAAGATGATAAAAAGAAATAGAAAGAACAGGAATGTCCGTCTCTCTCTCGTTGTGAAAGAACAATTTCCTCATCATCTCATCGAAATCTCCCTGTTTAAAAGACACATAAAGAAAGCTCATCTCGATCCGAACTCGAGAAAACGAATAATCAGGCATGATCGGTTCTTTTTATTTCGATCCAAAAGACGAACACGCTATTCGACTGCAAAATATTTATCTCGAATTTATTCTAGTGAAATTTTCTGTCTTATTGGAGGACAATTTTCTCATTTTTTTATTGGTATCACTTCGCTCTTTAAATCTGAATCAGTGGATAGCCACTAATTACTCGGTGCATACTTAGCAGTGATAATCAATGAAGTCAACTAAAAAAGGAAGAATGTTTGAGCATTATATAACTATAAAATTAAAATACTGACATTTGCACGTTAATTTCAATCTTCCGATTTCGATCTTCCGTATTCATTGAATTTAAACGCTAAAATGAGATTAGTTAGATCACACGATAAAGATTAGCTAGGTTTAGGGATCTCATATTTAATTCACTGATTATCAGTGGCATACTTGGCACTGATATCAGTGATTATCCACTGATTCAGATTTAGAGAGCGCGATTTAAATTTCGAATTTATCTACCCAACTATTTATTTGTAATAATTAAGAGATTTATGGCTGATTTTACGATTTTTATTTGTCACACATATAAACAAACTCTGAAAAATATTTACCGCGTTATCTTTGTTTTTTGCGGAACATGCACCTATTAAGAACAGTGAAAATCGCAATTCACGCCGAATATCGCGCAACAAAAAATAGAATCACGCTGGATTACCCGAATGCACGTCAACGCTCCATTCGTCGAGCTGGTTAAAACGAATAAAAATGCGCGAAGCGTGTCCGTGAATATCAACGAAATACCCCGTCGCTAAACGTTTACAACGCGACTGCTACGAATAAACGATCTATGACGCGATCAATGCTCGGTTTTTTTTTTTTTTTTTTTTATCAACGTATTCATCGAAACCGTGAACAAATTTATAAAACAATTATTAATATTACTTATCTGTGTATTGGATATATAAATGCTGATCAGATGCGAAATGGTTAAACTCGTAATTTAATAAAGGCTACGCGAAATAAAAAAAAATGATTATGCAGATTTACCCTGGATTGATTGATTAAAGTGGGAATAGAATGTACTGAAGAGCATATTTCGTAAAAATCGATAAAATAATAAAATCTCTTCCTGTGAATGATATTTCACAGAGAAAATGTTTCGAGTTCTGAAATCAAAAAAATTCGAAATATGAAAATTTCAAGAGGATTTTCTGATTACACCGTCAATAATTTAACTCTTTATTTTCTTCAAGTGAACAATTCTTATCATGGCTCATTTGTGAAGTGGACAGGAGAGGCTTCAAGCAATATCGTTTCTCATCATTTTTACGGAACACACAAATCCATTAGCCTTGAAAGAGTTAACATTGCGATTCGCAACGAATAGTACGGGAAAAGATCATATAGAATTATTTGAATGTACAACTGCGTATATTTTAAATACTCAAAGCGCACCGACCGTATATACCAATATCAACGAGATTCACTGACGGATAAATGCGAGTTTATTCGTCATGGTTTTCGCAAATAAACGATCACTCCCTGGTTGATCGCACGGACTCTTGTTCGTCTCCATTCGGAAATCACACGTCGAAGGAGACACTGTGGGTGTGTGAAGTTTGACACCCATATTCGCTTCGAAATCGCAATTCTGTTAAGAGTTCTGTGGATTATTCAGAACAAAAGGAAGCTGGAAGAGTTCCCGATAGTTCTTGAAAAAGAGTTCCATTCAATAAAACAA
>NW_017305180.1:7740815-7759171 GCF_001594115.1 Trachymyrmex septentrionalis
GTTCTGTTAAGAGTTCTGTGGATTATTCAGAAGAAAAGGAAGCTGGAAGAAGAGTTCCCGATAGTTCTTGAAAAAGAGTTCCATTCAATAAAACAATAAAAACGGAAAATAAAGGTTCAAACTTCACATCCAACATTAGTACCGAGTAGTTTTGGAAAAGAAATTTCATGTGTAATTTTGACTAGCAGGTACCACAGTTCCTGTTATAAAAATTTGTTTTTAATAAAATTAATATCGAGTCCAGTGAACAGTTTTGAATAACGTATTTGATTTCTTTCCTCGGAGAATTCACAGGATAACGCTATTACATAGATATCGTACGATCATATTTTACAAGGAGAATTTCTAACAAGTAGCAACATACACATAAGCGGCTTCTCACATGTATGGGTATTCTCATGCAAATCCTGCTTTGTACGACGACCTAGAAAGCTGTTAAGTATCATGGCAACGATGGCCTGCGCAGCTACCAAGACGTCGTTACGATTCCATCCGCTTTAAGAAACCCAAGTCGGTTGAATCAAGTTCGATAAACCACGATCCGGTGAATTTGAGAATTATAAGCCGCGGGAGGATTCTTCGGACTAATTGCGCGATTGTGAAACCAACTAGAAAAAACTACGCGAGAACTATGTATGTACATTCGATTCCACGGTTACGGGTATTTATTTGCTCATTGCCAGAGTACAATTGCGCCTGTGATTCGATTCTTGCGACGTTTGCTGATTTGAAAACAATATGAATCGAAAAAGATAGATCTGTATTTGAATATAAAGACGTAATTTCCGAAATATATAAATGCAAAGTTCTTGACAGCATTAAAACTCGCGACATCTTTATAAACAATGTATAGATTGAAATTTTCGTAGAACACGTTTCGGTAGTTAACTCGAGTTAGGGCCAAGAAGGGCCTATTTATCTAAAATGTGATCGGTTCAACTATTATCGTGGCTTTAAGTGCGGACTAAACGGAATTTGCGCGTGTTTCAGAAGACCAGCGAGTTATCTCTCAGAGGACAGCAAGATCTGGGAAATCGACTCAACTTGATAATCAGGATCTTGACCTGGAATCTCGTAATCTGGGAAATAGTCACTCACATTGGTCGGAACGAGCTCTCAATTTGCATGTATCGATCCGTTGCGCCAGAGAGCCGAGACGATCCGACGGGCGTGAAACTTTGACAAGCTGCATCGGAAGAGCGAAGAGTCGATTGATGTCACGGAGTTTTACTAAAGATTTCGTCTTGGGACCGATGACGAAACGTCAGAAACAAGACGTCTAGATTTTCATAACGATAAGCGAATCAAAATATATCTGCTATACTTATATTGTACATTAATTCTTCTTTTGATCATATGATATAAATAATTCATATATATCGTGAAATTCTCAAACAATGTTTGATATATAAAAGGGAACAACTAAAATCTATCTTTTATCATCAGTACATTCTACTGAATAAGATATCAATTGATCGAACATTAATTATCCATACATTGATTTCATCCAACAATCAAATGAAGCAAATGAAATTTTTAATGCATTAAAAATACAATTATCATATTTATTTTGTTCCGATTTAATTTGTTACTTTACAGTTTTTCTTTTTATTTAGAAATTCTATACAAATAATTCGTAAAAGATTTTACTGCTTTATTTCTTTATACGCGATATTATAATACGTTATATTATATAACGTTTTTTTCATTATTTTTTTCTAACTTAATCCAACTTATCTAATCTGATGTATATAATCTTTAAAACCGAAAATTATTATTATTAAAATCTGTCAATCCTTTATACAAAGCTCACTAATGAATCCTTGTCTTTGCGTTTTTATTAACATAAAATAAGGTCAGATCACTTTCTTTTAAAACGAGTAGTCTTCGTCACTAAATTTATATAACTAATTAATTTTATTTAATATTTTTATTTAACATTAATTCTTGAATAGAGATAAATCCTGAAACGGAGAGACTAAAGTTCCCGGTAGTCAGCTTAAATAATCGTGTCGTATTAACGTTACTTGCAACATAACGAGCTCCGTGTTTATAAGCGAGAAAATGAAATCATAATTAAGGTCTGGGATCTATATAGTTCGTCAGCATATAGCGCCATCGAGAACGACGACGACGAGAAATGGATTGCCTCAATTTGTCCGATTGAAACTATCCTGGCACTATGCTCGGAATTCCTATTAATCCGACGATCCTCTTTCTCTGATCCTTTGTGTCTCTCTCTCTCTCTCTCTCTCTCTCTCTCTCTCTCTCTCCCCCTTCAACGTGTATCTCCTATCACGGTCTTTCTCCTCACGTTTATCCCACCTCTTCGCCAACCGGGAACCAGTTCGAGCAAGTCCAGTGCAACGATATTTCATTCGGGACGCGAAGGTGCGAGAAGCGGCGAGCTGCTTTTTTCTCAACTTTCTTGTGCACGGCCGCTAGTCATGCCGTGTCTACGCGTGTTAATTTTAATAGCCTATCTAACGATCCGCGTGGATCTGATCTCACGGATACGCGAAGGCCGTCGCTAGTGCGGCGATATAAGCCTGCGATAAGAATTTCTTCAATAATTCGTATACATCGCAATAAGAATAACGGGAAAGTTATACGAGGGAATGTCATATTTAATCACCTCGATACTTAAATGTATTCTCGATATTAGAATGCTAAAGCCGAAAAAGAAAAGAGATGACGAAATATAAGATTTGGTACATTTACCGAAAGAGAAATATTAAATTTTAATAAATATTTGTTTGAATATATATATAGTTGAAGCTGAAAGTAAATATTTACTAAATGTAATTACATTTATTTATTTGCCACAAAAACCATTAATTTGATTTGATTTCAACTATCATTTATTTACTCTAAGTAAATGTTTACTTAGTGCAATTCGAAAAAATATCTATTAAGATTTGGTACATTTTTTCAGTGCATTGTAAAGATAGTTAAATTAGAAAACTATAAATTACATCAAAATTATATTACGTAGAACAGTTTGTGTGTTTATCCAAACTTGACTGTGCTAAAATTGTCTCTGAAAACTGTCTTTGGCTTTTTATGTCTGTCATGTTTTTAACATGCAGTTAACACGTCTCTTTGGATATCAGTACGACACTCATTATCACGTGGCAACGACACCAGTTGTGAACTGCGTAGAACAATTTAACGAGAATCTAAAAGAGCACCCGCGGCATCCCACTACTCGTCTTCCCGATGAACCTGTTGCTCCTAGCAATTAAAAACGAAACGCAACGTAAAAGGAAAAACCGCACGCATTTGGGTAGCTGCGATTTTGCGAAGATTTCTATTAGTTTCCCTCAGAAGCTTTTCGTTCATCGCGCCGGGAAGGAAAAATAATGGAAAGCCGATCTTCACAATCAGGAGAGAGAAATACATATATTTAATATACATGTATCAATAAATGAGCAATCGTCGGTTAAACAATTAAATTAATTAAAACTGTTTATAATTTGTTTTCTATTTCTATTATTAACAAATGTTATATCACAAGTATTAACATCAAGACAAAATAGTGTTTGTTAACTTCTTATGAACTTCCTATATTTTCTTGATAAAAAAGATATAGTGCGATAAGTCAACAGAAGAAAGTATCAATCGCAAATTAAAAAATTATCTTAAGATAGAGTTTAAATGGATTGAAACGTTTAATTTATTTATGAATTAGTAATTGTTTCATCGATTTCGAAAAGTTATTTTTCATTGGTAATATTGAATAAGCAACAATATTGGATTTAAATTGGCACGTCACATTTATAACATATATCTCAACTAAATAAATAATACTCTCTCCATTGCGCAAAAAAAAAAAAAAAAAAAATGTTCTTTCTCTGGGAGTATGTGAACGATATCGACTAGAGATTTTCAGCGGCGCAAAAATATAAGCGGATGATTGTTGTGCTTCGCACAAAGTGTTTCAAAGTGGTCGTTCAAAGTGAAAGGAGAAGCTTTTCAAGCTGTGTTATTCAATATACCAAAATCAACGCAACAATTCAGAGACAATTGTTTTCTTAACCGCCCCGAGAGATTATTGTTCTCAAGAGATTACGATATGTTGATTTCAAAGTAATTGTACAAACCTCGAAATATCATTCCAAAGTTTTCATATTTAACATAATAAAATATTTTCATAACTAATATATATGTATATCAAACTGCAGTCCCTTTGATAAACTCCAAATCGCTCGGAAAATTTTATACATTACCAATATAAAATATTTTCGTTATTAATTTCAAAATACCGGGCTCTTTGACAAACTCCAAATCAAATATTGACAAACATCACAAATAAAATATATCAATTACGGTATTTGATTATTCGGTAGAAAAATATTTTCATAATCAAATTTCAAAATGATTCGCCGAAATTTGAAACGCCATAACATTTGTGTCGCACACAGTGTGAATAACATGTGGATCAATTCTTTTTTAGCGTATATACTTTTATACGTGTTTTTTACAACTTTTCCGAAAGAAAATAGATCAATTACAAAACAAGGAGGTTAAAGGACCCGTCATTTATTGTACCGTTTATCTACGTTCCTTTCGGTCCGGCTCCCCACAGCGTACGTGAGCGCCGTCGCTTTCTCTCTATGTGGGTGCACCCGTGTACGTCCATGTGTGTGTGTGTGTGTGTGTGTGTGTGTGTGTGTGTATGTGTGTGTGTGCGTGTGGTTCGCGATGTGCCGCTGCGCTGTGTGGCACATCGAGCTACACGTTGCCGGGTATTATCGATCCCCTGGTATATCGCGGACATGCCTCTCCAGACACTATCGCACGCTCTCGCCGTTGCACTCGCGTCCGATCACTCACCCCTTTCTCTCTCTCTCTCTCTCTCTCTCTCTCTCTCTCTCTCGCATTACACGCGCACCCGCGCGCCTATCATCGTGCGTATGTGTTTTCGGTGACAGAACCGATTTAATGGTGCTATGTGCGAACACGACTTGTTCGTTATTCGCGTCAGATTGATTGCAAGACAAATCATATTTTTTTTTTTATATTGCAAATAAGGATTTTACAGAAAACAATGCGCCCCCCCCCCCCGTGTGTGAATAAATAAGATATACGATATATAAAAGTGAATAACAAACTGAAAAAAGGGAGAGAAAAAAAGTTAATAATCTAAAAATGTGATCCGAATGATCTCTCTCTCTAGGTAGGCTTTTACGTGTTTGAAAAGAGAAGAGGAAAGTTTTTTATCTTATCGTAAAAAAATATATATAAAATATACATTTTTTTTTATATTCTCCCTTCTCAAAGTAAACATTTTCAAACTCCATTTTCAAATAGAGTTTCTTTTTTATTTAAAAGAAATATGAGCCCTCATGAAGTAAAATGAACGTATTTGTTAAATGTTGAAAGCTCGAAAAATAGATAAATTTTAATCTCACGGAAAAATTTATACGATAGTAGCGTAAGCTGAAGCCAGACGTGTGCGCATGTAGTCCTACATGATGGATATACACTTGTCGTATCCTGTATCCAAAGGTAGGTACTAACTGTAAATGCAGCTGACGCCAGCAAGGAATTTCCAACGAGAGGATATCATCAAGAGAGGATGAGAGTGCATCGTGTGGTTAATCGCAGCAATAGAGAGACACGTGGTGGTATTTTATCGAAGAAACTCGCCTTATGATGTCGAGAGAAAACTACTCGCGAAACCGCCGCTAATTGCCAACATCTTCGTCGTTAATAATAAAATCCTATTGTTAACAATGAAATGACGCGTGTCCTTGTATACATCATCGAGCGCAGTTATAAAAGCGTTATCTCTCTCGCCTTCTCTCCCGGTATTATTATGATCCGTGCAATCGTTGCGATGCATATATTCGAGTTAGGTGAGCGTGAAATACGGTATTGGCGCGTACAACTTGACAAGGATATTCGTGATATTTAGTCATGTGTGGTACAGTCAATCGGTGTAATTGAACATGCGGCGCATGACGCTGCGATATTTTCCAATAATAAAATTAATAAACCATATGCGCACGTGAACGTATCATGGACCAACGATAATTAGTTATATCATCAGAAAGTGCACATTACACTCATCTGTTTTTACAATTACCTTCATTGATTTTGTATCCTACAAAATAATAATCCAGGGATAATTATTTCGAATAGAGAGAGATAAAGAAAATATAAATAAATCATAATCGATATCTGCGTTCGGATTACGTTCCCTCTGTCATCCAGAATTTTCTTTCGGAATCGTTTTCTTTTAGAATGAAAGAATTTTAATCGAATGTCCGTCTAGTGATTACTAGAGAATTCCGAATAAATCATTATTAAGGGGTGTTTCTCATCTCTTTCCAATTCTAGAATAGGAAAGAGACGATGAATAAGTTGAATCTCGGTTAAGAGATAACAATCGTGAGTCGTGTAACTGGGCCTAAAAGATAAAGCATATCTCTTGTATATTATATTTTCCCATGAGATTAAAATCTATCTATTTTTTCGGGCTTTCAATGTTCAACAAATACGTTTGTTTTACTTCACGGGGGCCTACATTTCTTTCAGATAAAGAGAAATTTGGTTTGAAAGTGAATTTGGGAAGAGATAATATAAAAAATATATTAAGTATATATTTTGTATATTAAATATTTAATTTCATGCAGCGATATATTAAAAAAAAATAGTGTATTTGCACATATCGGGAATATAATAAAATCTTAGCTACCAAAGAACGCTTGGTTGCAAAACACTCGAATGCGAATTAGAAGCTTAAATAAATGGACTTCGCGGGCGTACTCGTTCGCAAGTAACATTATCACCGTCACAAACAAGCGAGAGAAGCGTGTGAGCGATCGTAAAACTAAAAACTGGTGTTCCACCCGCGGGAAAGGCTGCTGCCGCCAACGTAGCGTGCAAGTTTACGACCACGCTTCTTCTTCCCACAAAGTATCTCGCAAGCGAGAGCAATGGATAGAGGCCGGACGAGAAAGCGAAACAATTTCGCTCCGAATTTCTGTCAAATTACCGAAAGCATCTCTTCGAAAAAAGTACATCACAGGATTTTTTTCTCCGGTGAACATCGAGACCATTTCTTCGTCAAACAAACATAAAAAGGAACCGCCGCTCTTCATTAAAGCATTAAGACATGACGTCTATTGAAAAGATTTACTCCCGTACGCGAGGGGCAGCACAGCCACATTCTTGATCGAATTTAAACAGCGAGCAAAAAAATAGCAGAAAAATGTGGTACAGGTCGCGTTTGATTGTGCTGAAGTGCTGGCTGTGCCAGTTTAATAGACGTTTAAGTTGGTCAAGCATTGAATTCATTAAACTGATTCATATTTTCATCGAAGTTTCAAGTGCCTCCAAAACATCGAGCCTCTTGTCAACTGATATGATATTTATGCAAATTATTATACGCCTGCTAATGCAATAAATATTTCTCAATCAACTTGTCCTTTCTCGATATTATAATGTTGCAGGAAATGATATGTTCTATTAAATCAAAAATTAATTAGAATCGATTAACACGAAATATTGCAAGAATGCTGGATAAGTTGAATGTTTTTGAAAAACATTCTTCTGTCACATTTGTTCATTAATCAATATTAAATACAACATATTACACATTTTTTCACACATTTCTAGATAAAAAACTAATTCAATCTTCCCTTTTCCTATATTTTTGCTACATCATCGAATCTCACAATTTCAATCTTTGATCCTTGGAAATTTCTTTTTCAATTTTCTTAATCTACACGGTAAATAAATGTACAAATAGATTCTGAAGAAAATTATAATGTTAAGAAATATCAAAATGTGATTATAATTATAATGATTGAAGAGGATTGAAGAGGACAGCACGAACATTCTCAACGTCCAGAAATATAAAGAAAAGAAATTAGCAATGATGCTGCAATATTAACAGGTCAACGTTGCAAAGTACATTTCCAAAGTGAAACCTGTTTAACATTAATCGAGAAGCAAAGTTTCCTCGTTCGTTTATATCGCAGCAGTGGGAACTTGTCGCGGAGCAATAAGTCTACATTATTACTCGATCGATAACTCGTCCGAGACGCAAACTTGCCTTTCGCGAGATTTCGAAAAAAAAAAGAGAAAAAAAAAAGAAAAAAAACGAAACTTCGCAGTAAACGGCTCTTGTCAAGAGCCGGGCGCGCGATACGATCCGATGCGAGGCGCTTTATTGATTCATCCCGTTCCGTGCCCGTCTGTTGCCGCGATGTCGGTTTATCCCATCGTCGGCGTATTTGCGGCGTAGGCATCTCGTGATTTGCGTTTTACGGTTTAATCGGTATCCGCTGGCGAAGCTCGGCAGCGCTTGTCTCTATCTCTCGATTATTCCCTACCACCCACTGGCGCACGTAGCAAGGATTTCGATTTACCTTACGCGTAAAATCGAACCGGTCGATTATCGATTTATATATTATAAACGACGAAGAACCGTCGTGATATTCCGTTTATTATTCCGTGTGTATCACTGTACGTACGTGAGAGTGTTATCGTTGTTCGAAACGCTAATATCGTTTGACGCGTTAATGCTTTACGAAGTTATCGTAAATCCCACCGGATAGGTGGGGATTTACTCTTCACGGTGGCTACGCCCTTGGTTCGAGTCCTTCGCACGCGCGCGAATAACGCACGCTCGGTAACGTATTTATAGGGAGGAATCGCCGATAATTGAAAAACAGTGCGCGAGGCGCGCGATCGCAAATTGCTTTCATCTTTTATCGGACAGAATGGCGTGCCGCGCGTTTCCGCTTTCGATCCGGCGCGTCTCGCGTTTCCCGTGAAATGGAAACCTATTTTTTTTTTTTTTTTTACGCGTATCTCCGATGACACCTTATTTTACTGGCGTGATAGCGAATTTGTGATGCGTGTAAATTCCATGATCTTCACACGTTCTTTCCACGAATCTGAGAGTAAACCGAGAACGAAAACCTTGATGTGAATACCGGGAAGATTATCTCTCGAAGTCTTCTGTAGCGAGATACGATATAGTATTCGATAAGATTACTATTTCTACGGAAATATTTAACAAGCACGTTGCGCGAAAGTATATTGAAATAATAAAAATTGTCGCGCTTAATTCCCTTTATATGAGATCTCTCAGCTCTTCATCAAAATGAATTGTATCTCGCTGCATTCCATTTTTGGTAAATTTATGCCATTTCCTTAAACATAATATTTGTCGTTCTATCTCCGCTTGCGTATTTTTATTCGAATATATGTTCGTGACAGTTCTATGGGCTTTATGTGGAAAAAACCGAAAAAAAAAAAACCCAATAAATAAATTTCACTGTACGCAATGCGTTATTAATGACTAAAGGAAGAAAACATTTTTGTCGTAAATTTCACAATTGAGATTATTCCATTGTAAAGCGTATTTCATGCAATACACACATATTGGACGGTTTTTTTTTTATATTCATTTCTACTTTTTATAATCATTCGCAATTTATATCAAACCCTTGATAACAAATGTTTTTGAGTGCTAACATTTTTAAACTATACATTTCTCAACTTTCAGAGTTCAGTATAGATTGAATATAACACATTTAATAAATTACATTGTGATATTTATGAAATCTTCGAACTCAATAATGTGGCGAGAGAATATTTTAAATGATAAACTGAAATTATCAACAACTTACATTGTTTCACGTAAACACCAATTTCCCAAATGACGAATCTTCAATAACGAACGCAAATACTTCGTGCCTCCTGGTTATTATGAGATTCAAATACACTTCGTTATAAAACGAGATAGGACGAGTTGGATGAAAATTGCCGCGTTCTTTTCATTGCGCGCGTTGCGAACAAAAATATTCCCTGTCGTATAAATATTTGCACGAGATACACGTAAACGAGATATACACTCCGACGAAATCGCACGGCGTATTAAAAGGCTACTGCCGACAGTATGCGAAAGGGAGAAACTTGGAGAAAGGTAGGGAAAGGAACGAAAAAGAGGGTCGAGATTCAGCCTCGGATCGAAGAAGGGAGAAACCGTCTCACGGTCTTTCTCCACTTTTGGATTCCACTTAAAAGTGAATCCAACGCCGTATCGGCGCAATCGTTCGACAAAAGAGCGATTTCCTCCCGTTGGGAAGGGAGGGGGAGGGGGGAGGAAGGAGGAGGGGAGAGAGAGGGGAGGGGAGGGGAAACCCACCCTCGATCAATGCACCCCGTCACGGTATAACGTTCGCGCGCGAACGAGTCTCGCTAGAAACGGGTCGCGAATCGCGGATGATACGGCTCAGTGCAACGAGGTCACGATTAAACATACACGATTAAACGTACACGTGTGTGCGTTCGCCGCACCGCCGGTACCGTAACGAACGTCCGTTATCTCGTTGGAATTTTGGTGGAGCAACGGCACGCCGAAGTTTCATCGATCGACAATGAATCGATTCTCCATACCAAGCGCCGAGTTTCCGAGTTCCAGTAACTTTGGCACGTCGTAAAACTGCAAAATCGTGCGAAAAACAGTATGGAACTATGAAACTCGAAGTCACTCTTCCACTGGTTTATTACTTTCCGACTGTAATTTAATTTCTCTTTTTAATTTAGTTTCATCCGGTATCTTCAATCCTCTCTCTCTCCATCTCTATCTCTATCTCTATCTCACACTCTCAGAAATATTGAAAATCTTGTTAAGGAGATTCTTTCTATATAAGATTCTTCGTATTAATATCGCAACCTACCGACGTAAATTGACGCAAATTCGATAGATCACGATGAAGGAAACCAAGCGTTTCCTCGCGGCAAATATGGCACGGACAACCTACGTCACCGCATACACTTTGCAGATCGATCGCACTACACTCGGCTTGGTGCAGCATGTGCTTTATATTTGTAGCCTTATGTGGGGCTGTGCCGTAATACGAACATCTATACTCGAAAATCATGTCTCCCGGAAGATGTCTGAAGAAGAATTGATAACGTCGTTACTTACAGAGTATCTGTTAAGCAAGGTCGGAGCCGTATTGGGGGCGTAGAATGGGTCAAGGGGAACAAAAAAGTTTTATACCATTTTGCAATTTTCGCAATAGTTAACAAGGTATTGACTAAAATTATGCCAAAAAATGGCCGAATATTCGTCTTTAATAATTTTTTCCTCAAATACTATCAACTTTACAGAAAAACTGTAAGAGACAAACATTGTTTCTTTTCCTCTCATAAAGTTCTGAGAATTTTTTCAGAATTTTTTAATACCGTATTTTCTCATGATAACAAAAATAAGAAAATATACAGTACTAAAAAGTTGATAAAAAATTCTGAAAAAATTCTTAGAGTTCTATGAGAAGAAAATAAACAATTTTTATCTCTTATAGGTTTTTTTTTTTTGGTTAAATTGATACTATTTGAGAAAACAATTATAGTAATTAATATCTTGTTAACTATTGCGAAAATTACAAAATGGTATAACTTTTTTATTCCCCTTGACCCATTCTACGCCCCCAATACGGCTCCGACCTTAACAGACACCCTGTATATAAACATTATATATAACGAGATTATACAACGAGAACGATAACTGACAAAAAAAAAGTCGAGATACAAAAAATAGAAGTAAAACGCATCCTCTTCATACTTCTTCGTTCTCACTGTATAAAATTTCAACGCAATATATAATTTTAGCGAAGCATCAAATTCTTTTTTATCAAAGTTCTATCTAACTTCTACAAATACGATTGTATTTAAATTAAATCTCGTTATTTATACGTCCGGGTCAATTTCAGGCGTCCTCCTTCGCCAAATTAGCATTTGGAAAAAATCAGACCCATTAAAGATGCCAGCGAATAAATAATCGACACAGACGATGGGCAATGGGGGCGCGATTTTTATTAGACGTTCAAGCGGAAAAGCGCTTTTTATCGTTAGAAACAGGAAAGACTGGCAAGTGTCCAAGGGTCCCTCGCGCGCGCGAACGAAGGCACTTTAATTTGTTAATGCACGTCTTCATTGGGTATTTCCTGGTTCGGAGAATTCCGTGATTCAATTTAATTAGGGTACCGTGGAGAGAAGGATCGTTATCTCGTCGACCGCCTCGTCAGCCGCCACGACAACGTCGAGGCGGGTCCTCTCTCTTTCTCTTCGTGCGCTCTTTCAACGCTCCTCTTCCCTCGAACGAGTATTCGTCGATAATTCTTCGCGTTAACGACTTCCAACAATAAATGGCTCTTAACCCGCGAAGTGATCGTTGTGAAATACCGAAATACACAGAATACAATGAAAATGTGAGAATTTTCATAAATACGTCCAGCAAATCGAAAAAAAAGCTCTGCTTTGATTTCGTATATAACATAAAATGTTCAGAAGTGACTCTCTCATTCGCAAGTTTCATTATTTTTCATTTTGATAGATTACTTCCTTTTGCGTGATAAAAGATATGATCATCAATCTTTTTTAGCTGCGAACAAGACACACGTGTGTATAATATATACGTGTACCTCGCAAAAATTGGAACGTTTGCAACAGGAGCGAATAAAATTTGAAGTGAGTAATCAATTAGTCTTCCCGCTTGTAATTTGATATCATTTCATGCTAATTAAAAATAATAAATTTGGCAATGTGTCAATCATTATGCATTTATCTTGTATCGTTATTAATTCTGAATTTATAAAGTATTAAAATATGTAGTTAAAAATTTCAACAATTCGACTTAAAAGTTTCTGGATAGATGGTACCGAAATTGTATACAGTACCTCAAAATCCGGATATATAATAATAAAAAAACATTAATTAGTCAAACTGATCTATCAATAATACATCTACCTGTTATCGATTAGCTATCGAAAAAATTAATAAGGAAAAACCTAAATATGGGATGTTGAAAAAAAATAATTGAAAGAAAACAATAAAGATACAATATAGATTTAACGCAAATTAACGAATCTATGTTTACATATTAAAAATATAAATCGTCGAAGGGAATCGACATTCGGATAATTAGTATTCCAATATATTTTTTACACGTATATAATAAAAAAAATCTCAATTATTTTCATCATTATCACATAAACAATCTTTAGATTAGAGGTTAAAATAATTCACGTAAGCTCGACCTATTTTGTTTAACATTAATACCGCGCATCCCGTTCGCGGCGGTCGATCATCCTCTTGCCGGTGCAAAAGCAATTACTCCAATCGACGCGTTGACCGGTGATTATCATTAACAAATGATTTTCTTGCTTCTGCGACACAAAAAATCGGCCTATTATTTTGCAATAAATAATTTATAGCGTTATTATCGGCATAAACATCGACAAATGCGTGTCGCAAACGGTGGCTATTATCAATTTTATCGCCGCATAAATTATGCGTTGAACGATGTACATTTGATACTTGAATGAAGCACAAATAAATTAAGAGGTTCGATTATAAACGGGAAGGATGAAGAAATCGAAAAGAGTCTCTTGGAGATTCGTGGCCGCGTTTAAACTATCGATTTATTCGTGGACAAGGCTAACAACGAGTTAACGGCTTGCTCAACGAAAAGTTTATTTTTAGTCACTCTCTATGCCACCATTGTCTCAAAAACTTGTTTCAATCCTTGGTGAATGGATTGTACTACTAATTCCTACACAATCATCGCATTGTGGAAATGTATGTTCTAATAGAAAAAAAAAAGATACAAAGAGAAAGAGGATAGTAAGATGAGATTACACGTGCATCTTTTACAATAACAATGTTTCAAATAAACATTGACAAGTATTCTTTTTTTGTACTAAATCGTAAATACGGATGGCTGTTATAATAGATATAGATAGATGTCGTTATTTACGACGTGCTTTAGAATTGCATTCTCTAAAGCGCCGAAATCAAGCGTACAATACCATGTACAGTGTACACAAAAAGCATACAATATCATGTATAGATAGATATAAAAAGTTTTCACATACAAAGAAAATTTTTATTAAAAAAAGCATTATTTGTAAAAAATAAACATTAATTAGCAATTTTATACAATAAATACATTCTATCCTATATAAACAAAAAAGTTTCGCCCTCGCGAGACTTTCTCTTTTTTTTCTATTAGAACATACATTTTCACAATGCGTAGAAAAGCGATAATTGCGTTCTTATCCTTGGAAGATACATTTTTCGACTGTACGGACCCTTTCTATGCATACAAATAATATATATATAATTTTTCATTTTCGCTTATTTTTAAGAAAATATATTTCAATTATTACACATCTTTTGAGGTAAAACAATTTTGAGGAATATATAGTCTATTTTATTATTAATAAATTTTTTTATTATTAATAAATTGCCGATTAATGTTTGCTTTTTAAAAATAAAGATATTTGTTCAATATACGAATACCTTTTGTACTCATTGCATTTACATGAAAAACTGTTAAATCGAAGTACTACAAGTACAACAAAAGGAAAAACCAAACAAGAAATTGAAAGAAAAAGCAAATGATAATAGTAGCATAAATCCAGAGACAAAAATTGCTCTAACAAGCGATGCTTTTTTCATAAGACTTGAGACATTTTGACATTCACTAAATTCATTTGTCTTTGAAGCACAATAGCTCCTTGTTAATCACAGTTAATGATGCTCGCGTGCTGCACGAGGCATGTCTCATCATGTGTTACGCTTAATGTGTTACAGATAGTGCAGTATCGTTCGCGACACATTTCATATTATTATCGCGCTTATGCCATATCCTCATCCTCCTGTTTCTCCTTTCCCATGTATCAATTCCCGACAATCACCTGCATTCCTGAATAAATTTTCCGAGAAGATGAACAAACATCAATCTTCCAATATGCAAACCGCGCGATGATTTCACTTTCATCGAGAGGAACGCGGAGGAACGTGATATTTGCGTGCGTGACAACGATCGCTGATCGGTATTACGATATAACAGCTGTGAGTGTCAATGATACGCAATCGCGGGCAATGCCTTAAAATGAATTATGAGAAGGCAAATTACAGAACTTGAGACGAATTTAATAAAAAAGAAAAAAAAAACGTACTGGCCTTTGTTTTGCAATAAGGACTAGCTAATTATCACTAACTAATTATCACATCGTCCATAACTACGTTACATCTTTAATTCGTTAGTTATGTGTTAACCCACCGAGATGTGTCTCGCCCGTCCGATACACGAGCTACCGATGCAAAGTGCGTCCTTGCTTACTAATTGTAATGTAGTTATGGCGCGCGTGCACGTATAAAAAGCTTCGCAACATTACGACGGTCTATATTTGTTCTTCTTTCGAGCAACTGCGCTCTACGTTCAAGCATTGTTTCGTACATTTAGTAGAAATTAGATCGTATAAGGTCTATTACAAATCACATAAAGGCACTTTCTACGTTATATTATTCTTCCACTCTGCGAAATGACTGGCAATATAACGATCGCAAAGACGATAAATTATCAATTTATTTCAAAAATCTTACTTAATTTCTGACAAACTTTTTATGCGCTAAAAAAATTACTCAAACCAAACTACAAAAATTGCCCAAACTGATTTAGTTCGTCTTTATTTCTTTCAATAAAAAATGTATAGTATGTAATTAAATCAAATATATATTATATTTGACTTAAAATACATTCTTCAAAAAAAAAAAAAATTAACACAAACTAAATTTAATTTGGTCAAATAAACAATTTTTTTCTTAGTGTGAAATTTCTTACGGTAATTCACTAAACGCGATCATTTTTATATAGAAATAAAATCAATTCGTTTCTTTGTTGATATCTTGTACGTTCATCCAAGTAAAAGCAGTTTTGCTGGAAAAAATATAGTATGGCAATGAACGTGTGTACGATGTGATACGCGATACTTTAATAATCTTGTTTCGCGCGCGGTATCAGATTCGTACAATTTTATCCCTGATCTGTAAACATTGTAGAGATAAGTGGCAACAGATATAAGTAGTTACAGGTGGTTTTCTTCATTTTCTGTGTTCTTTCTCTCTCTCTCTCTCTCTCTCTCTCTCTCTCTCCCCTCTTCCTCCCCCTCTCTCTTTCTCTCTTTCTGTTTAGAATCCCCATTAACGTCTTGTTCATCTTATTATAACTCTTGTTTATGAAGTTTTACTGCCGGTAAATACTAGATATATCAGAGAATCTTGTGTCGTAACACGTCATAATACGTTAAACGTAATGGTTGCATGCTGCAAAGTCTGTTAACTCTCTAGACAATTTAACTAGACAATGTAATTATCTTAAACGAAAATGAGAGTTCGTAAAGTTGTAACATAATAAAAAATTAAAACAGGCAATATAATATGGAATCAAGCAACATGAAATAAAAAATTCGAAATTTTCACTTTTTAATATATTTGAAAATATAATCCTTTATCTAAAATATCCTATTTAGAATATGCAAAATAATTATGACACTAAATTAGATGTTAAAAATTGGTACTTTATCGCTTATACCTTCTTACATAGATTTTAAAAGGCTATTTGTAATAGAATTAATAAACTTAAGAACAAAGATTTCTTTCCGATATTTTTTAATAATATTATCAATTTGATAACGAGATATATTCCTTCATAGCAAAGGAAAAATAAGATGATTCTTCTTGAAAAAGAAGTCGTCGACGTAAGATATTTTCTTTAAAGAGTCTCGTTTTTATACTATGAACGTCTCGACTTCTCTTCCCTATTGTGTTGTATATGGCGCAGCGTTGGTATTTGCTCTGTAATCTGACCCTCTACCTCGACAATCGATACGCGAACGATTTCGATAAGATAACAGCCACGATCTCCGGCTGGAGATGGGGCTGTTGATATTACTTTCGTAATTGACTCACAAACGACATTCAAAGTCTACTCACGAGCACTTGATCGAACAATTAAGTCTTCAGCAATAATAAGGAATATTGAAATTGCGATGCATCGCTATTCATCGTGCACAATAAAGTCTGTAACCGTGAAGTTCTGTTCCTGTATTTCACTAATGAACTAACGATAAATAAAGATGCATCTGTTAATAATTATTATAATCGTAAAAAAATTGATTACATGATCAAAGAACCAAAAAAAATGCCTTTATAAAGTTTGTATACGTAAACAATAATTGATCATTAACGACAAAGTATAATAATAGATTGCATTTTTATTTTATAATATATTTTCCATTTTTTGCCTTACAAAGCCGCGCCCGCGTATAAATCACAAACGAGAGAACTGACCTTGTAATCTAACTTGTAAATGTATCTCAAGAATAAACAAATTTAGTATTATATACTGAAAAACATTCCGATTTTTATCGATGCAAACTTGTAAAAAAATAGTAACACAGATGAGAATAAAATGTAGGTATTTAAAAAATAATATTATTAAAGTATATTGATAACCAAGATATCTATCTCTCTTTTTTTTATCATATACAAATAATTGTCAAATGCTCTTCTCATACAAAATTACTTTATTTAATATGAAGTCTGTTTAGGCAGAATTAGTGTACATTTTTGGAATTTAAAATGAGATAAATTTGATATTTGGTTAAAAACGAGAAAGAGAGTTCTGGTGTAGTCTAGGAATAAAAAACAGACTTCTAGTAGGTAAGATTAGTGATATTTTGTTTAACACATTCGACTATCTGACCTTACTTTGTTTTGCCGCTTGATTATCGCTGACAAACTGAATAATCAAGTACCAACGATAAACAAGTCAAAGAATCACAAATTGTCATATGATTTATAAGGATAATATACATTTAACTTCTAAATCATCGAGAAGAAATTATTCATAAGGTCACCAGCAGCAGTTACGACAAACCAACGCTTAGCCAATACTACAACTGTCAACTGATAGTAAAGCTTTTGCAAAGATTCTGTCAATCAGTACTGGGTCATCACTGGCAAATGTGACTGGCTAAAATGATTGAACCATCTGCCTACTACTGGGTCCAAGTTCTCATCCAGTAACTTAGCCAGTACCTGAATTATGTCAATACTGGTCCAATACTGGGCCAATTGTAAAATCCTATGTGGATAATATCAAGTGCAGTGAATTTGAATCTAACACTAAGGTCAGTCAGATCTATGATGTCACATGCTCTACTATAATTTCAGATTGGACGAGATTATGATATTTTTAGGTCAACCGATGATTGGGTTAGATTCATTCAAACGTACACTGCATTCAAAAACACTACAAGTAAAGAAATAAATATAAAACAATTGCTATAAATCTTGGCCGTGCATTTCGCAACGTCAAAACTAGAGTTTCAACAAATTATTCAATTTCATTTTTATTCCAATATTATATTGTCTAATACAATAATCAATTTTTATTTTTATCTAAAGAATTTTTGTCATTTTAATCGTGTTACCGTTTCGGCCATTTGAAAAATCGTGCTGACAGTCATGATAATATT
>NW_017305180.1:7759271-7764691 GCF_001594115.1 Trachymyrmex septentrionalis
TTAAATGTTAATTTTTGTCGTGTACCGTTTCGGCCATTTGAAAAATCGTGCTGACAGTCATGATAATATTATTGATGCAAATATATATATGTATATGTCATACCCAACTCAATAATAAACCTCGCAAAACCATCTTCTTTCAGCTCACTTCAATTTTCCCTCTTCTTTTATGTAATTTCTAAGAGACGGTTTCTCGAGCAGTTTCGCTCCTGGCTGCACACCGAGTGCGCGTGTCGATGCACCGACGGTGTTGGTGACGATAATGGTAGTAGTGGTGGCGGTGATGGTAGCGCGCTACTTTAGGGTCAACGCATTGCCAAGGTGGCGGCCATGTGGCACGCTCGGGCGCATGGCGGAGCGCCTGCGTGCACTCGGTACCCAGCTCCGGAGGTATGCTCCCTCGCGTCCCGAGCACGCCTGCATACGTGTGCATGCACACGAGCGTGGATCCCGGCCGTGTACACGCGTGGGCGTACCGTCGGCTAATCGCGGCGATTCCCAGCCATGAGGGAAAACGAGACCGGAAAGCGCGCTTAACACTTTGACTGCGACACACGTCACACGTATCGCACAGAGAGAGGATAACGCCTCTATTTTCTTGGGAGTTGTAACATCTGCATACCGGGACGACAACTTTGTTCTCCAATTAATTCGCTGTCGTATTTATTATTTATACACGTGCCACGCGAATTAAACAGGAAGCTTTAATCATATGTATGGTTTGTTGTGCTAAAAAAAAATGTTATTTATTTATCATTATTGAGAGATAACAGAGATAACAGAGATATCGCAATATAAATTTATAACGATTTTTGCATCTGATTATTCCAGTCGAAAAAATTTTACGCCTCGTTTTATACGTAAGGGCGGCATCGGATATAAAAAATAACGGAAATTAGTTACTAGATAGTAAAGGAGAGTAATAGTAAGGAGGTTAGGAAAGGACCGAAAAGGGTATAAGTAAAAGAAACGGTATTTTTTTACGAATGATTTTGTCGCCTCCTGAATACAATAAAGTTATTAAAAAATTCCTGGCGTTTGGGGAATTCCTCCTGGAGAATTGAGCAAAAATATTGAAATTTGGATAAATATACTACCATGTTGGTGCTCAATTTTCAAGGTGTTCCCAGGAGAGCCTCACAGGAAGAGAGTGGCAAATTGCATCATGTGAATGCCCACGTCCAATCAGGACGGTTATGTGACCGTCAGTTTACTCCAATCTTTTCCATGTCTATGGAGCTTTGATGCCCATACAGATGCCCCAATCAGAGGAGACGGGTGACAGTTCGCCACTCTTTCCCTGTGAGATTCTCTAGTGACTAGTACTCCCCAAGCGCTACGAACTTTTTAATAATTTTATCATATCCAAAAAAGTAGAAATCTACAAAAAAAAAACACTATTTCTTTTTAATTACACCTTTTTCGACAAAAATCGACCTTTTTTTTTAACATCTTTCTTTACGTTAGAAAATATATACTCAGAAGTATTACTATATGACTTAATTTGACACTACATAGCGTCAAATTTATCCATTGTTTTAATATAAAAAATAATAATTGAGTAATAAAGAACGATACTGAGTAGGAGCAGTGACAACTCAAATTAGTTGGTTAAATGTGGCGCTATAGATTTAACGGTGTATTTTAGATCCTTATTTAGTATTTAGACCTTATTATCCTTAAATCTAATGTACAAGATTAACACGAAATAAAAATGATAAAATTAAATCCGTGTCAAATTAAGTCATATAGTATCTGTGATCTCAATAAAATCTCTCGAAAAAAAAAAAATATTAAAGATATTAAGTGTACGTTAATTTTCTTAAGTAACGCGATAACTCTCTGGAACTGAAATAATTCTGTGCAAAATTGACGGTGTCTTTGAGAGAGAGAGAGAGAGAGAGAGAGAGAGAGAGAGAGAGAGAGAGAGAGAGAGAGAGAGAGAGCGGTGTCGCATGACAATGAAGAGAACAACTTAAGACATGCGAACCGCGGTTAACCTCATTACCGTGCCCCATAGATATGGTATAATGATTCGTACAGAGGTGTACGAAAGCGGAAGAAAAGGCGGGAAGGTGCAACGGAGCTTCCGCGTGAAAGAATTTGAGCCACAGCCGAGCAGCCCGCCGGCTGTGTTGAAACTGCATGTTTGCATTTGCATTTACACCGGCTTGTCTAAATCATCGGAGCGGATGGCGTCCGATAAAAGGATCAAAAGACCAGAGGGGCGGCGGAACCGTGTGAAAGGCAAAGCCCTTTTTGTTTATAAGCCACAAGCATAAGCTAGAGGATCTAGTGAGCCGCCCTTTACTGCGAATGACCGATCGATTATTTTTAATCGGAGATTTATATACTTATCGCGGTTAAAACCGGTCTCGGGATTATTCATTCGTATACGTTTAATCGAATTCACTTTTTATTCCCTCAGTTTTTATTAAATATCAAACTAACACCGGTATTTTACCTTTGTATTAGGTGTAGTAAAAAGTCATCGCGTTTTTTTAAAAGACATCTATCAGTAAAAACTGCAATTACTTTCTTACCAATAATATAAATATATCTTGATAGAGTAAAGTTTCAGCTTTAAAAATCTCTTTTTTAAATTATACGATACGACAATTTTTAATGGAGTTATGAGCAATTAAAGTCAAAATAATTCTTTTATTTAATCCGCGATAACTCAGTAATCAAAAGTCGTAGGAATATTAAAAAAAAACGATTTTGTAGGGAAAGTATCAAGCTTTCACGATAGGTAATCGAAAATTTTCTCAAATTCGTTTTGGACACGTTACAAATCCACAAAGTGAGAAGAAAATTTTTCGTCTTTTTCAGCTCGTAGTTTTTGGTATGTAAAAATTATCAAACTCATATAAACTTAAAAAATGTGATAAGCTTTTAAAAGTAGAGATTTCAAGCTTTAAAACCCTTTTTTTAAATTTGAATTTCATTCATTATTGACGAAGATATTGTATATACAACTTTGAGCTAAAAAATACGCAATGACTTTTTACTACACCTAATATTATTGATACTGATAAATTCTACAACTCTTTAATCGAATAATCGATTAGATGTAATAAATTACAGGAGAGAGGGAAAATATTTTTTTTTTCTAATCAATTATACTACAAATTTATAAAAAGGGACATAAATCTGCCTGACAAGGGTTCAATTTACGATAAAGTTCAATAGTTCTATAGGCTAAGAAAGACCTTTAATACTTTTAAGGTCTTGTCTGAGAGCACTTGGGCTTATTAGAAAGAAATAGTGTAGCTATTCCCATTTAGTTTCTGAGGCTTCTGATAACAGAGAATATCCATAAAAAGCATACACACACAATAGTCAAATGCTTTATCCTTGTCAACAAACGAAAACAGTATTTTCAAGATTACGAGACGCAAGAAAAGCGTAGATAATTTTTCTGAAGCTCTAACACAACTTATTTCTTATCCTCCAATTACTGCCTACGGTCACTATTGTGTGAAAAAAGTCGAAGATTTACTTTCTACCTGCTCGAGCGAAACTGAAACATCGCGCTAGATATTTGACATAGCAATTGCATCTCGCACCGTAAGATGCAGACTGAAAATCGCAACGGGTCCTTGCCGTAGAAGCAGAAAGAACAGAAAAGCGAGAAAGAGAAAGCACGATCGAAGATCCCTCGACGAGAAGGCCCGTCGTGCTGGTGGCAGAGAAGGGCGGCGGCGGCGGCGGCGGCGGCGGCGGCGGAGGGCAACTAAGGGGTCGATTGCAAAGCAGAGGAAGAGAAAAAGAGAGACAGAGGGGAGGGGGAGGGGGAGAGAGAAAGAGAGAGAAAGAGAGAGTCCGGGACCGTAACTGTGACTATGCCGGGACGGCATGATGGCGGGTGGTATGGGTCGTCACGGCAACCGGAGTCGAGGCTAGCAGAAGCAGACTGCCTCTCCATAGCGCCTCCGCTCTCTTCTTCCTCTCTCCCCTGCATCTCTCTCTCTCTCTCTCTCTCTCTCTCTCTCTCTCTCTCCTGCTTCTTTCGCCTTTTCCAACGTCTCCTGCCGTCGGCCGTTAACCGTTACACGGCTATCTCCGCCTCTTGTTCCTCGGACTCGCGCGCTTCGATGTATCTCTTCGGTGCTCCCTTTTTCGCCAGATTTCTCTCATCCGTCTCTGCCTACCTCCTGCAACTAACTCACCCTCCCCCCCCCACCTACTCGCTCTCGCGACATTAATAATCGCTTGTTTAGCCCGTTATTATTTACCGCTTCTGTCGTACGACGCCGCGCTTTATCGATTCCGAAATGATTTATATCTCGTTTTCCATTGTAAATTTATATTGCCCCTCAGTTTAGTTCCACTTCGCATTTCCCGACTTAATTCGTTATCCTTAATAGCACCACCCTCGCTTTGTTTCCCTCTCGACGTCCCTCCTCGTCGTCAACGAAAGATAGACCGACAATTCAATTATTTCTACTTATTTACCAGATGATACGAATCGCGAATAATTGAAGACGGTTATCTAATGACGCGTCTTTATGTGTCTTCGTGACCGACTAATATGACAGATAACAAGAACTCATTCACACTTGATCAACATCTTGTCACGTCATAGGTACATATATAAATAGCACGTGTCTCTACAAATTACGATAATCGCATATGAACGACTTAATTTTCTGCTTAACTTGCATCTGCGTCTGTCGTTCATACGTAAACAAATTAAATCTCTGGATAACACGTACAACAGAAAAAAAAAAAAAAAAACAAGACACCGTTAAGCTCCATGGTCTAAGCGGAGCTTTGGAGACTCAGGTGAAATTTCAACTTTTAATTATTCTGTCTCGAATTCGGACACGTACAAAAACAACGAAAAACATTCGGGTCATATCATTGTAAAAATCATATTCTCGAACGTTGAAAGAGTGTACCAGAATTTTTTTAGATTATTTTTTAGAGCCCAGAAACGCTTTGAAAAACATATCAGATATCAGTGACCCGGTTGGACTAGACAAGTAGTGGAAAAAAGGTTGGATTACGTCGGAGGGTTAATAACGTATTATAAATAAAAAGCAGACACAAAAGCAAATTTGAAGGTACATACAAGAACGTCCAGAAGCATACTTCATACAAGGAACAATTATGAAACTCTCAGAAATGCGAACATTCGGTCAGCTTAAACATGTAACATGCGAGATATCACCGTGACATTGGGATAAGACCTTATCTCTGAGTAGGTCTACAGAGAGATGAGCAGTAAATACCACATGATAATAAGATAGCCACTTTAGACCCCAGTACATTCCTGAGGCACAAGATCTAATGTCCAAACGGAAAAGGATCATTCGATCCCGATGGGTGGTCCGCCCGACGAAGAACGGTTTATGTACACACACACACACATATATATACATATATATATATATATATATATATATATATATATA
>NW_017305180.1:7764791-7769916 GCF_001594115.1 Trachymyrmex septentrionalis
TGCAGCAGTCTCAGGAATAGCGGTAGAGAAACGCAGGGATGCCCTCTCAAGATTGAACCCGTCCAATTTCGTGGAAACGCACACGATCTCGCGCGCGGTCGCTGGAACTCACGAATGGCAAGGACGATCGATCCTTTGATCGGAATAGCCGGAAGACAAACCCGGATGGAGCTCTCTCTTGTGTACGATAAAGCTCTTCTCGACGTAATCTTCGATTGCAAAAGACAGAGGGATAAAGACGGGGGAGGGGAGAGAGAGAGAGAGAGAGAGAGAGAGAAGACGGAGATATATAACGTGTCATCGGATACAAATAGTGCAAGAGAGAAACATCACGATTCAATGCCGTTTATCGAAATATCTATAGCTTACGAAGACACAAGGTGACGAGTGACAAATGTACGATAGAAAAATGTAAAAGTGATAGTAAAAGAAAAATCGCGCAGATTAATAAAGCATGACGAGAACGACGCAAGATCTGCCACATGGAAAGTTGTTGAAACTAATCAGCTGTCATTTTTAAACGCATGTAGGAAATAGAAAAAAATAAATAAATAAATGAAAAATGTATATATCATATGTCAAGCTAAGCGGTATTTGACATTTTCATAAACATTTATTAAATGACACAAATATTTCCAATTGACTTTACTATATGTAAATAAAACGCCGGTGATGTTTGACATTTTTATAAACATTTATTAAATGATACAAATATTTCCGATCGATTTTACTTTACACGTAAATAAAACACCACCAAATTCCCTCTCTTTTTAAAATATTTTATTTCTTCCTATTTCTCATGTGCGTTTAAGAATGACAGCTGATTAATTTCAACAACTCCCCCATGGAACACTGTACGTTTTACGTCGCTATTAGAACGTAGTTTATATTATGTACACATAATGTTTATCATTTAAATATTAAAAATGTATAAATATTTAACACACTAACATATACTTCTTGTTAATAATAATTCAAGCAGCTTTGAAATTAGAAAAAAATTTAAACATATCTACGTGAACGCGAGATAAATGTAACTTAAAAAAAATCTTCACAAAGTTTCGATAGAGGAAGAAGAACAAAACGTGCGCGACCTTTATAATCACGGTGATCCCGAATTGAGAATGATAGCGAGGTGAAGTACGGCAAGTTAATCGTCTGCCGAGAATAATGAGAAGCAACGACGTTGATTCTCCTTGTAAAACCTCTCGTCGAGATCTCGACGAGCGCTTTTGCGCGTCACGTGAACGTAATCGCAAACGAACTTCGTAACTTCCTACGTAACGACCGAGAAATCGGTTTCACCGATTCACCGATCGCTGCGAACGACTCTCTTGGTATTAGTATACACTCTTCGCCAATTCTCGCCCGTAAATCGTCGACCGACCGCAATCGATAATTAACGACGTAACACCACAGTCGCCGTAGGCGTCATCGACGTATTACGCCGTGAGAATATCGCTTAAAATATCGCACGCAAGTGCACGTGCGAACGCACGTATGCGAGCGTGAGATGTAGACTCGAAGATCCTCGGTATTTCCTTCCCGCTGTCTTCCCTCCCTCCCTTCTCTTCCATCCTATAATATACACTTCTTCCTCTTTCCTCTTTTCCATCGCCGTTTCTGCTCGCTTAATTCCCCCCCCCCCTCCCCTTTTCTAGCATACCGCTTTACTGCGCGAGTCAGCGACTAAAATCTTCTCGACTTCATCGGGGATATCTCGACGACCTGTGCACTTTGGTCGAATGATTTCGTCGGAAGAAAACAAATACGCGCGCTGACAGATACTCGTTCTCGCGAGTTTCCCCACTGCTCGTTAAAGGCACTCGGAATCGGAATCTCACCAATCAAGCCATCGCCAACTGACCAAAAAGTCATTTTTAATTAAGAGGGGTATATATTACATATGCAAATGTCTCACGTATGCATTATGTCTTATATATTATTTGTGTCCTCTTGTCTTGTACTTATAATATCCTGTTTCTCATAAATGACTGCCTTATACAGAATATCTGTTAAGGTCGGAGCCGCATTGGGGGTGTAGAATGGGTTAAAAGGAACAAAAGAGTCTTAAAGTTTTGAGAATTGTTTCAGAATTTTCGAATACCGCATTTTCTCGTGATAATAAAAATAAGAGAACGCAGTACTAAAAAGTTGATAAAAAATTCTGAAAAAATTCTTAGAGTTCTATGAGAAGAAAATAAACAATTTTTGTCCCTTACAGTTTCTCTGTAAAGTTGATAGTATTTGAGGAAAAAATTATTAAAGACCAATATTCGGCCATTTTTTGGCATAATTTTAGTCAATACCTTGTTAACTATTGCGAAAATTGCAAAATGGTATAAAACTTTTTTTGTTTATTTAAGAAACACCCTGTATATAGTTTAAATAAATTTAAAAAATTTGCAATCCTCTTAATATTTTGATTAAATTATGACGATAATTCCAACGTGCGTTTCCATTTCAAATAAATTATTTCTAGCGTAGTCTAATGTGGCATCAAGATATAAGAGATAACGCGATTAAGGAAATAGGAAATAATGTCGGTGGAGTAATCTACTCATGTCAGACGGAGCTATGCAGAAATCGTGACATTGAAAGTATGGCAACGCGTGCGTGCACACACATGTGTCTATTTATATACGACCGTGATCGTTAATGAACCAAATGAATTTCGAACAGGTACACCCTCGATTATTTATTCTCAAAGCACATCGAGAAAAGTTCTCGATGAATGTTTAGTCTGCTGTAAAATATATCAATATGCTTGAAATACGTAATGAAGACTCGGTAGAATATAACTAATTTATTATTAGTTCTCAATTAAATTAATCAAAAGACAAACCTGAACAAATTTTTCTCAACAAAAAATTGATAACGTTACATGTTGTACTGTAACATTAATTTTTATAATTCGCCAATTTTTATAATAAACCAATACTTTTTACAATTCGTAATAAATAATGCGTTAGATTCTGTCGTAACTTGCTTTTTCATCTCGAATTTGTTAACAATATACACCAAATGAGGAAAAATATTAAAAAAACATCGGCAACGTTTATATAAGTGTAAGACGACAGTTTTTTTTAACGAGAAAAGATTTCTACAAAAGGAAATAACACACGGTGCGCCAGTGGTACAGCAATTTAACGACGAAATGATCGGTAGAGCCGGAATAATCCGTACTTTCCGGAAAGAGAAATCAAAAGGACGGAACAAAAGAAGCAAATCACTTGGTGCATAAAGGATAGGCAAAAAGTAGAGAGTACAAAACGGCAAGAGAGAAGTCACGACGAGGCTCGTGTAGAACGAGCCGAAAGGAACAAAAAGAGGAAGAAAAAGAGAGGTTAAGCATTCGGTAAAGAGAAAAAAAAAACAAGAAAAACAAAGTTGTACTGTTGCCAAGCAGACTCGTAAGAACGACGAGACGCACGCGACGTTCCCGCATTTCTAATTGCACGTAAATCGCATTTAAAACCATGTACGCATGAAAGCAACGCGATACATCGTGTATAGCAGCAATTAATGTAATAAAATCCAATTTAAACTGTTTCCATACACAATTATGATATCGAATTTTTGTACGTGGCTTATAAAGCATGCACTTATGGAGAAGTACAATTGTAAAAAGAAGTTTTATTTTACATTACATTTTTTATTCTTTTTGCCGGGAAAATTATGTGACGAACGTATATCTTTCGCAATGAAAAAAAACTATGACAAAAAAAAATTAGTCGAAATAAATTCGTTAAAAAAGCTAATTAAAATTGATGTGATTTTATCGCATCGTGTTATAATTCCACGTGAAGTTTAAGCGCCGGCTGGCGACAAAAGATATCGCGGGTCGAAACAGGAAATCAGAGCAAAGAGAGAGGGGTGGGGGAGGGGGAGGGGGGAAAAAAGAGTTAATGCAAATGAATACGGCGAAGTTACGATACTAATTAAAGCGCGCCTGCTACCATTATATATTGCATTACACGGGAGAACGGCTGAATACCAATAATGCAAAAACATCGCCAAAAAATGAAACACAATTATTCGGGTCATAGATAACTAATCCCGATCGACTATCCGTAAATCCTCGCATATGCACAATCCTGCAGGATTAACCTCGATGTTTTTCAACGTAAATCCAATTAAAAGAGATTATGTAAAAAGATAAAATGTGAAAAATGTTTAATATCTAATGTATAAAGATCGTTAGTAACTCGTATACTTTTATATAAATCTAAGATGAGACGGAATTGTGCAATTGTATATACGTGCAATAATTAATTCGATACTCATTCTCTTGCAGATATTTTGATAATAAATCATTTTTTTCATGTCAATTGTTTCCTATGATTTCTGACGATCTTCTGACCGATCTGGAGACGATTCGATCCTAAATAAAGTGCATAAGATCTATTAAATCACCTTCGAATACGTTTACCTGCGAATAATTTGCAGCGAAATTTCAATATTCTACGCTGCTTACGGAGAACAATAACGCTAAATCAATACTATCAATACTACGCCGCTACTTAAGGTTTTCCTCTGGGAGAAACTACTCGAAAGAAAAAAACGTCAGGCGCACTCTGTAGTCCATAAAGCAATTGCACGTGAATGGAGAAAGCATGCAGGTAAACGTAGAGTTCGCGCGCGGAAAAAAAGAGGGCGAAGAGGCGAGGGAGGAAACGCGAGAGAGGGCTCAAAGGACGCGATCGTGTGGCAAGGACTGCTTGTAAAACCGGAAAACAAACTACGGTCGAGTAAAAACAACACTGTATTTCATGCCACGAAACACAGCGCGATTTTCCTCTACAAGCGAGAATCGTATAAAGCGCGATTGCGTATGCGTGTTAGAGTTTCCAGAAATAAGACTTTAAGAGTCCGGCGAATCTTGTCGCTATTTTTTATCGATTTAAAAATGGCAGAACCAATCAGGTGATGACTAAGCACGTGAGCCAAGTTAAAAAGCAGATATGTGAAAGAGTTGTGCATGTCACTCGTACATCATTTTTAATCAAACTAAAAGATTAGCCAGACCTTTATTTTTAGAGACTCTACGCCTGTATATAAATATAATACGTATATCCGAAAAGATATTACCTCGAAGTTCGAGCACGCGTATATTTGCACGAAA
>NW_017305180.1:7770016-7788978 GCF_001594115.1 Trachymyrmex septentrionalis
TAATACGTATATTCGAAAAGATATTACCTCGAAGTTCGAGCACGCGTATATTTGCACGAAATATTTCATTTAGCTGAGGTATCATTGGCGAGATAAAATTACGACACGCCGCGTTGTTTTCTAATTTCGTAGTTATATTTAGCTGTGTAATATTATTCTGCGGATAATTGCTATCGATTAGAGATATAACAAACAAAGCGATTATGGTAGCAGAATGAGTAATGATATTTTTAATGCACTTCGTTATGCTTTATCCATTAAGACGACACTGTAATTTTCTTAGTAAGCGTACAACCTCTCCAGAGATACTGGGATTTACTCGGATTATTATTTTATTAAACGAAGATGTCCCAGTTTCTACTAAATATTCTTTCGCAGATAAACAAATTTCATCTTTCTCGCAAACGTGCTTTTTCTCTGTTCCCAATATTTATTCGTGATATCAATCTTCCGAAAACCTGCGATCCCTTGTTAATACCCATGTTCTTTTCTTCCCTGATATCTCCTAATCTCTTTCAATCCCCCGATTCAAGTGGCACTTGCAATTAATTTCAGAGTGATAAGTAAAAGAGAAATTATGTTCGTTTTATCACGACCGGAATATGTATTAAAATTAATTCATAATATGCGATACTGACGGTTGCAAACGTGGGGAGGCCAATATCCTCTTTTTTAAAAAAATATTCATAACAAAAGATTATATAATATTTAATATTTCTGAAATGCTTAATCGCAATTTTGAAATTCCAAAAGTATTTTTTTAATTTAAGAAAGACGTAAAAGATTTTATTAGTATACTTTATATAGACTTTATTATATTATTCTTTTTCCGTGTCAATATAATTTCAAATAGAATGTTTTATAAATTATACATTTTAAATAATACTTTTTCAATGTAATTAAACAATTTAAATAATAATATCTTTTCACATGTGAACCTTAAAAAAATTTTGCTTGGACAGTCAATACTCTCCCTCTTCGAGAAATTTCTGGATTCAATGTGCGGCAATTTATAAACAATCACGATGAAAAATTGCCAGACATTTCAGTCGATCGGTTTACGACGGAAGAAAGATCGCGTGAAACTTTCATTGCGAGCGACTTGTCAATACTTGTCAAACGTGACATTCTAGATCGCGTAGACTGCATGAGAATCCACGTTACAAAATTCGTAAGGCGGTCACGACGCAACTGTTCGCTCTCTCGCCGGCGTAGAAGAGAGCGCGTTTCGCGTCACCGTACGACTAGAAATAACTCGAAGCCAAAGGCGTCGCCATGCGTGACCAAGAATAGTCGCATTCATATTCACAACGACGCGTAGCAATGATATTGCTCCAGCTACATCGTGAAGCACAATAACCTTTCTACCATAACACTTTTCAATCCTGCACTACATTCATATATATAGTATATCGTCTATTACAATTTCAAAGTGAAATTATTTAAATAATATTTTTATTTAAACAATTCAGATATTTCTAGCGTTACCGTCTTTCGTTATCTCGGAGCTAGCAAGAACTATTTAATTTAAATGCTTTGAAGATCTCTCAAATATCAGAGAATTACATTGAAGCCAAATCTATCATTTGAATATTTTTCAAATACTCCAAGTAACTACTTAAAAATAAAATTCACTGTTTAAATAACAATCTGGAAGTAATAATTATAAAGAAGTGCTATTAGAATTGTTAAGTGGCTTCAATTAATCAAGCGTTTTTCTCGCTGTCTTAATTTTTTCCATGAAGAAAGCGCGGCTGAAACTCGCTGCAAGAATGCGGCGCTACACCCCTGGTCTCGATCCTTTTTCGACGCGACGACGGGGGGAAGGGGAAGGGGGAGGGGGGGGGAGATTATTCGGGGTCGTCGGATCCTTTATTACGATGGCAATCCCCTACCTCCGCCCTCGATACCAACCTGCCGCTGACGTCCGATCCGATGTAGGCAACCACCCTCGTATTTCGTCTAACACGTGAGATTATGTACGCCAGAAATATCTAAATGCCTTGTTTCTATTTCGAAATACCTACAATTCGACTTTCGATAACAATAGCATAAATCTAAGATAAGAATATCTACTTCTCGTTCGCCGGAGCGATTCACGAAAATGGCTTGCCTTGAAGCGAAGTTACCTACTTTCCAATCTTGGCGTTCTTTCAGAAGAATATTGTTGAATGCAAAAGTCACGAAGTATTATACGGCTCAGAATTCGCATTCAGAGTAACAACGTTAAAAAAAAGTGTTAAAAACATGGATTTACATTCATAATCTTACACCTGCTTTTTGCGACATAGAAATTTCCTGCACGTCGTAGAAATGATTTAATTTCAGACAAATTCGAAACAAATCAACAAATCTAATGATATATGGTGCAACCGTATATATAGTTTCATAATTTGATTTTGTTATTGTAGAATGTTTTTGGGTACGTTGCACGAAAACAATGGCTGCATTTAAGATTATTTAATACAATTAGTTTATACATTTAGATTCAGTGAGGAACTAAGAGCAAGATCGTATTGAAGGATCGTACAACAGTTGCAAAATTGCTTTTCCTGCTGCACGCAAAATTGTATCAGGAAATGAAAATATAAGCTTCGCGACTATTAAACTGTACAAATATCTAAAGTACGATGTAAATATATAGCATACGTAATCTATCGTATGTTATAAAAATGTCTAATCATTGAAAAATATACAGATTTTATAATCTATATATACCGAACTTTTTATTTTCATTTCTCAACTGATTTCACGATAGAATGGAGAGATTCTTCAGCGTCATCCTGAGACGATAGACTACACGAATATATCATGATGGCTTCTAATCGAGAACATTGTTCAACGTCAAACATCCGAACCCGGTCTGGGAAGCGAAAGATATGCACGTTAAATTCGTGCGTATCCACACGCCGATAAATCTCGAGCCCCGACGTCTCCATCTCGAATCGCTCGGATTCCCAACGTTTTATTCCGCTATTATCTTGGAATCATCCGGAACTGTCGTTCCGATTTGCGTTACACTTTCCAAGTCGATACACAAATATGATGCGACGCGTACAACGGGCCTCTTTTGCGAAGAATCAGAGATATCTTACGCGATGTAATTCTATTTCTCTCTTTTCACTTAGTTACATTTCTATATATTATATTTTGTACATTAACTGTATGCGAAATCCTGCGATTTACAATAAACGATTTACAGTAAAAAAATTAAGTATCTACCAGTCGTAGAAATTGATAAAATAAAAACTGTAATTGATAAAAAAATAGATTGAATTATTTTATTATTTTGTAACGTGAACGATCGTTATGCTGTCCTCCTGCGTGCATCGATATTTATACCGCGTTTGGTGAGTATTTATCGTCTAGTGCGCACAACCAAAGCCGGAAAATATCGTATAACGTCAATATTCCTGTCATATACCACATGCGAATCCGATATTGCAGAGATTCACCTTGATACTAGAGAGAGCTACAATACATCTGTATCGAATTAATCGCTACTTCGTAAAATATTTTCTTGGTCTCGCCGCAAAGACACTTTGAAGAATGCTGCCGTGACAAAGCCGCGGTATTTTAGGAGCGAATAGAGCGTGCTGATGCTGCTGCCTGCAAGTTGGATCGCGTTTCATACGATATAACCACGCGGTAATCCGAACTTCCATTGCTCCGAGCGACTGTGAAATTGAACTGCAACGTATCTGCCTGTCAACTCATAAATTACCGCGTTTTGTGCCAAAAAAAAAAAAAGAAAGAAAGAAAAAAACATCGAAGCACAAAAATTTTAAGTATATTAAAAATTCAAACGGATAAATCTTAAATGAAATAAAAACATTTCTAATATTTACTTTCATTAAAATGTCCGAAAGAAATTGACTTTCTTGAAATGTTATGTAATTATTTCTGAATATGAAAAATTCAACATAGAAAGAAAGAAAAAAGTTAATATCTCATGATAAAAACGTAATTGACAGGATCGCTCTGTAATTGATTGATAAACTCTAATTAAATTATTTTCGAAAATTCTCTCCCTATTCTTGCAGCAATCTCATTTTGTTCGTTCTACGCAATCATGTCAGGATGTTACAACAACGCGGACATGTCGTCAATTATTTTAAATTACTAAGATTAAATCGTACGTTAACGAATTAGAAACGTCAAGAGATTTGTGCGCGACACACGAAGCGAATTCTGAACTGGATCCGTTCACTAGGAGGCGAATCCACCACTCTCCCTCCCCCCCCCTCTCTCTCTCTCTCTCTCTTTCTACCGTTCCTCTTACGAGATCACTGCGAAGTAGGACTTTTCTTGCCCGACTTTCTCACGTAATAACCGGAAACGAGAAACGGAGGACGAAGCGGATCGTGTCATAAATCCAGCTTTTAACAGAAACGTTGTTAGCTTTTTACAAAACTTATTCTTCAAGTCAGTGTTTTCCCACGATATAAAAAAATTACAAGCGTTATTTTAGGAATAATATTAAGATACCTTTGTGTACTCTAATATAATATTCCGACATTTTATGTGTTTAATTAAACTCACAAAATATCATGCTGAAACAATGTAAAAATCTCTACGTTTCTCTGATATTTAAAAAAATATATATATTAAAAAAAATCGATACAATTCTCTTCAAAAGTATTTATGTCGTTTGTTATCAGGAAATAACTCGAAAAGCGTCGGACACGATACAAACATTTCCACGATATGATCTAACATTGAAATAAAATATTTTTTTAATATACCGATTGTAAAGCTAACGCCTTATATTGGCTTCAGACAGATTAGCTTGGATTCACTTACACCGAACCAATCAAGTAACCTAATCTCTCCGAGAACCCGACGACTTCAAGGTTACCGAGAGGGAAAAAAAAGAGGAAAGAGAAAGTAGAACGTTCCAATCATCTCACCGGTACTTCAAAATTTCGTGCACACTATTAAACAATGATCCATTTCTTTGACGGATTTGCAAGTCCAAAGTATGAATTATAAACAAAATAAAATTGTAAAGATCTTGATTAGTAATTATAAAGCACCTTTATAGTGCCTAAAAACTAGAGTAGAAATAATATCGATAAATTACAAAATTTTTGCTACAATCAAATTTTCATAATATTTTTCAGTAACAGAATTAATATTGTCGCAACAATTATCGCTCTTGTTAACTCGAATATACTACTTTAAAATCACATTAACTAATAAAAATATAATTGGAAAATACTCCGTATTATTCACGTGCATTTCACATATCAGCGCGTTCTCTTAAATCATGTCATTTCTCATGTTTCTAATCGCATCGTTATCGTTCACCGTACATTGTTATCTGCACATACGGACAATAATTGCTGATAATCGATCCCTCGCCTACGATCGATCGTGAATTAAGCGGCTGACAACTTTCCCTTCGCTCAAAGTCTCACACTGTCTATTTAGGTCGCAGCTTATCCCCGCGTATATCTCATTAACGCATTTAACGGACCGGCGAGCACTACGGAAATATCAAGCCGGAGAAATTTCGGCCCAGTACCGTATGCTCACCAAGCAAAACTAGAAAATCGCGGTCAGGAACGGGTTGGCCCATAAAACTTATATTGAAAACATACCGGCGGATCAGAAAATCGCTAGACCGACACGATATTGTATATTCCACCGACGAGCATCTTATTTCTTTCGCAACGAAATATTATTTATAGGAAAAACAAATCGAAAACATTTCGTTCAATTATATCACATATCTATTGATTTTTTAATGTCTAAAAAAATGACTAATATTTCGATATTTTACTTACAATAATTCGCTATTTTTCTTTCTGGATCTTCTTTCTTACGATAGGATAAAAAAGAAGACTGCGTGAAGATTTCCGTTAGTGAAGCTTCTTCCATAACCAAATTACCAATTATTAAACCCGATAAGATATTTGCAGGTCGCAAATGAAACGACGTATTTCGGACTGTAATAGGTCGCAATACATACGCAGTTCACGCAACTTTCTGCGTCCTGCAATCACATTATAATTAAAATACATTAGTCTCTAGTTTTAGTCTGCAATCCGCGTTTTGCATTTTATGTAGATCGAGCTTTGTACCGATGATTCGGGCGTCCGAAATATATAATCAAAAATTGTTAATTGTTGACCAACAGCCGATGGATCGTGAAAGAATGTGCGTGTAGCAAGGAGAAATCGCACGCGTGTGCTGAACGCACAGAGAGAGCGCGGTCGCTTTCACGTGAAACGGCACGAAGCGTTGTGTTCTGTACGATAATCGGGCGGATCCATTGGTAGAACACTCCAGAAACAATAGTAAACGTCTAATAACGTCATGTTATCATGTATAACAGTAATAAACACCTAATAATGTGACGCAATTATGTAACAGCACATTGATAAACCAACGTTTCTTGTACGAAAGATTTATTATCGCTCCGTAAAGCTAAAACTAATTGGGTAATAGAGAAACGATACGTAACACCGTACGCGCACTATTTAATCGACTAATGCAACAGCACTAATTATTAACACAGGATTGTCACAAATTTCCTAGAACTGCTGTCACAACTTTTCCCCGACTTCGAGACAAAATTTCGTGATTTTCTCTCTGGAGTTTTCAATGAATGATGATTGAAATTTTTGGTATTTTTCCTATTTTTTTTTGTATTTAGTCCTATTTAGAAACCATGGGATATTCTGTTGAAAGAGCAATTTAACACGTAACGGTAAATTACTAATAACAATGCTGCTTTCCTGACCTTTCAAGCTTCCCTGACATTTTCTTAATTTCCCTGATTTCCAGAGTTTTATTGCAACTCTGTAACAGACTAAAGCTCGTCAATACCGATGTAGATCAACTTTAATCTTGTAAACTTTAATTTACTGTTATTTATCTTTTTCCAATTCTCAGAATCCGAGAAAGATAAAAAGTAAATTGAACTGAGATTAAAGTTTATCTTTAATTTAACATCGGTATAACCGGGCAAGTAGCAAGTAGTGACAATAATACACGCAACCTTCTCTTCCTTCAACTTTTTATCAACTAGCTAATATAATTCTTCGATAAGCCATGAGAAGTGGACGTGCGATGAAAGCACGTTTTTCAGAAGATAAAGATAATTCTCGAGATAATAATAATTCTGACAGACCGAGAAAAAGTTTTGCCGAACAACTCGGCAAAGTTCCGAAGATGTCGACCAGTCGAGGCGACGCGGGACAGCCGGCGAGCAATAAAACGGTCTTTGAAAGGGAGAAATAATTCTGCCGTCGAAAAGTTCGCTATCCGCTTCGTTTAGCGAGCTGCTTTGCATAAATTACTTGATAGTAATCGAATCACTCGGGGTTACGCTTTACGCTACGTAGTCACCGAACGTAAACTGAAATAACGGCAAAATACATCGCCAGAATTAAGTTTGCCATCCGTATATTATTTCCCCATGTTCGCTATCCGTTATTATTTCATTTTCAGAGACTATTTTGCGCTAATTAAATATTCATCTTGTTATTGCATATGCCGCATGTGACTTATTTACTCTAAAGCATGCGCTTATGCGGCGTATTCCCTCTCGTTTGCGATTGTTATTAAAACGGTAACAGTGATTTAATGAGCGTGATTATTCATATATCCCTTTGCGTACCAATTGTTACACACGTATACACACGTTAATGATTTTAATTGAAATTACCATTTGTTGTAATAAAAATAATATATATCCTTTTGTTCAACATATAAATAACCATAATATACATCTACAACAAATACAAGAATGTTAATACAAAAAATCCCGCATTAATGGATCGTTTCCCTCCAATGTAGGCTAACTTCCATCTCGATTCAACTTACTCTTCGTCTTTTCTCCTAGTTCTAAAAACTAGAAAAAGATAAGGAGACAGTGGAACTGAAACTAAAGTTCATTCTACCGGTGGAAACCATTAATGTATGTATAATAAAAAACATCGTACGAATCTTCTTCTCTCTATGGCAGAGTAAAAAATTTTCGTGCAATTTTTCTTTTATGAAAACTACATCATATACATCGTAGTTCAATCTCGATGTCGATACTCGCGAGCGACTGTACACGCGTTATCTTTTTTTTTCTTTTCTTTCTTCTTTTCTTTCTTTACGATAAGCCGTGTGTGCTGCGTATAAATGAAGTAACGCGGGGATAAGCCGACGATGCCGAGAAAGCGGGTCGGAATATAAAATCGCGGAGAGCAATGTGACGCTGACACGCGAGTTTGTTTGCAAACATTGGCGAGCCGCGGACAGAGAATTTACAGAGAGATCGTTTCTCGGATGTATTTGAGACCAGCCGATGGTTGCCAAGAGAGAGGAGGGAGGGAGGGAGAGGGAGAGAGAGAGAGAGAGCCGTGTGTGCCGGCACTCGAAGCCAATTCAATTTGCCGACAACTCGGGTCTGCTTAGCGGTAATTATTTCCGGGGTCTCGGTAAACGTGTTTCGCGCTTACCTCCCTCCACGCCGAAAGGACTCGCTCGCGATCGATCTGTGTATATATATATATATACACAGGGTGTTAGTTAAGTCGCCATACTCGACAGAGCGATTCTTTGATTTATTTCAAGTAAAAAAGTCCATATAGACATGTGTCCTAAACGGCTTAGTTTCCGAAATAAAGACAAATTTGAACGTATAGTAATAATCTGTTTATTCGAAAGAAATACAGCTCGAACTAGTGAAAACCTAGTAAAAAGACAGAAGAACAAAAACAGGCTTCACAGTTTTTCTGATGAAACAAAACAATTGGATGGATTGTTGAAAATGTCCACCTTGCGGCCATGATACATCCATCGAGCCTTCTTCAAAGATTGACAGCAACTATTCGATTCCTCAGATTATTCTCATTCTCAATTGGGGTGGTATAAACCAGTGATTTCAGATGCCCCCCCAAAGGAAATAATCCAAAGGATTTAAGCCTGGTGATCCAGGAGGCTTTGATTTTGACTTTGTCACTTTGTTTGTTGTTACGGTCGTGCGAATGGTAACTCACGTGAAGCAAGGCACATATTTATGCAGGAAGATATCTCCAACGCAATTTCACCGTTTCGTCAAACATTTGCGAACATTCGCCTGTATTTCGGAAACTAAGCCGTTCAGGACACGTGTCTACATGGACTTTCTTACTTGAAATAAACCAAAGAATCGCTCTGTCGAGTATGGCGACAGTACTTAACTGACACCCCGTGTATATGTATACATGGACACGTTCGCGATCGCCCGTTCGAGGACGAGATCGATCGGCGCCGCCGCCGCCGCCGCCGGCTGGTGTCGTGCCAGAAATAATATCGTTCGCGGCGAAGAGAACGCGAACTATACCGTGACCGAGCGACATCCAAGTCTCGGCTTCGAATCGCTTTCTCCTCGGACGCGTCTGAAATATTTCCATTTCCTCGAGCACACACGCGCGCGCTTTTGTAGAATACGATTCCACGGATTACTCCGTTGTTTTTTTTTTCCCCGCGCGGTGAAATACGCCGGCTCTCGGCTTCGCCAAGATTAAGTCCGTCGCCAATTTGCCGGTTTTTACACAGTAAATTCTTGAATAATTCAGGGGATCGAAAATCAGAGTCACGAATCACATTCGGAACGTACGATTATAAAATATCTTCATTCCGAGCAATATCATATATTTATGATTCTATCGATTTCTTCCTCAATCCTCGGAAAGAATAAAGAGTTTCATTTATCGTTTCCAGCATTTATTGTTTAATTCAATTTTATAAGAGAGTATATAAGAGAGCTGTATTCGATAGACCTTCGCAATTTTAGGTACCGCATATAAATATGTTACGAATTCTCGCGTAATGGAAAACGTATTTATAATTTGTTTTTCTACGAACTGAAAAAACGATATGCACTTACATTTTAATTATCATATGTCTGAAAGTTAAAAAGCTACATCACACTTTCTGTTTGTATTAACTCTCATGATAGTTGTCTGAAAGTTTGAGTTGGTTTACACGATAATAAGATAATAATGTTCGGAAACTACGATCGCATACAAAACGGATCACCGGCGTTTCCCCATTTCATGCGTTAAAAACACACAGATGTATTATCCTTTTGCAATACAAGTATAATTTCTCGCGAATGAGCGAAAAGTCTTTGTTTTTACTTTAATACGATTAGAGGATCTAAATAAATAAATAAATAAATAAAAGAGTTTATTTGAGGGAATTCGTAAAGATCGCAAAAATACAGTTTGCCGATTATAAACGTATATCAATTCGAATACTTGAAGAATTACAAAAGAAACTGTAAAGGACTACCACAAAGCATTAGGTATGTCGCATTCTCAGCTATAGAATTACGAATGGTTAACCCTCCGAAGTTGACGGTAGGTTTAAAGGACTCAATTATATTCTTTATATCACATCTACAAAGGAAAAACAGTGGAATACAACTTTCACTTTTTTGCGAAGGACCGTTCGAAGATCGTTTTATTCCAAATGTATTTTTCTTCGTGGAAAATGGAAAATTGTCATATAATAATCAACGTTATCAAGAAAAAATTGGTACATTGTGCGAAATCAAATTAATAAAATCCTTATTCATATCGTTGCGAAATCAGTGTCAGTTATTCTTTGATCATTTAAAAACTAATTCAGAGTCGGATCAACAGAGTTGGATCCTGGAACTAGCAGCGATTTCACAAAAATATAACACGAATAAGGATTTTATTAATTTGATTTCGCACAATGTACCAATTTCTCTTTGAGTGCAGCGTAATAATTTTCAGTTTCCACGAAGAAAAATACATTTAAGGAAATGGAGAAATAAAACGATCCTCCGAACGGTCTCGAAAATAATTGTAACCTTTAAATTATTGTTATTAAAAGGCATTAATTCACTTTGATCGAATATGACTTTCCTCGCTTATTTGAATAAATTCGCTTGTACCGAATTCTATCACTTGCATTACGTTAAATTAGTGCTTACTAAAAGCTGATTTGCTTTAGCAAGGTTAAATATAAAAGCATATAAATATTTTAAACAACTAAATACTCAATGATATTGCCATTGTTATGTAACAGAATATTGCATTATTTCATTGTCAAAGTTGATTATGCCACTGCAGTTAGATACTTTATATAGTCCTTAATGAGCATTAATTCAGTGTAACGTGAGTGATTAAATTTACTATTATTATCAATATTCATTCTCTTTTATTTAATATACATAACAGTTAGGTATGTATTTTGAATGATTGAAATTAATTAGTGCCTTTTAGTCGCTACAAATAAATGTACTATCACAATTATTAGTCGGTATTCGCTCTCTTTTATTTAATATATAACAAGTTATGTATACCTATGATACTTTGGACGATTAAAAATAATTAGTGCCTTTTAGTGAACGTAAATTAAATGGATCTCACATATCCACTAGTCAGTAAACGTGCGACAGATTCTGACGTCAGCTTCGGATGGTTAAGGGAATCGTTTTGTGACGTCACTCTTCGGTCAGCAGCTGCGCGTAAATCGAACTCCTACGCAGAACTACGCAAACTTCGCCGAAATCAAAGTATAGAAATAAATTCCGCGTACAGTCGCGTAACTTTTCACTATCAGCCGCTTTCAAATAAAACTTAATTCGACAAGCGCAAATATTTTTCGTGACCGTGATCGCCGCCAACTGTTTTCACAATCTCGCTTATCGCGCGGCTGCCGACAGTTTTATTGCTCACGAATCTCTAACTCCGAGAGAGAATCCAACGTATTTTTCTTTAAAAAATAATTCACTCGCGCGATCTTGAAACGCGACGGCGTCGTCGTCGTCCGATGAAAGTTGCTGCGATCGAGAGTGAGATTCGACGCGAAGTACCTCGAGTTTCATCGTCAAACAACTCACCGCGCACAGATAAGACAGGAAATCACGATTACAACGTTTGAATTCGTTGCGTCGCGAGTTCCCAGTTTCGTTATTAAACGGCAGTATTTACATCGAATGCCGACGTCCTTCAGGTAAAAATTACCAGCGGAACGATGACGAAATAGCGGAATCGTCATCGTGCGCGACTTTATCGCGATAAAATGTGATGTAATTCCGCGTAAAGTATCCGCTAAAATAGCGGCGCGATGCTCCGCTCGTATTCCAGCGCGGGGCACTTTCGCGTACCGAGTACCTAAGTATTTACCCGTCGCCAAGTTTTCCATCTCGTTCGCGAAGATTAAAAAAGCGCCTCTCGGCCCGTTCTGGAATCTGGAATTGCCGTGAGCAAACGAGATACGACGTCACATCCACTCCGCCGAGTCGATAGAAAACGGTCAATCGTGTCGTGTCCGACTCCGAGAGACGTCTTATCGGCTTGATTTCTAATCGATCTGCCATTTCCCCTACGTGACTAGAAATCCTATGGCCTGACTTTTCATCTCTTTTCATTTTCTTTGGTTAACCTGCGGTTTAGATTTAACTTCACTTAACCCGATGATGAATGTAAGAATTGCTTTTCTAGCTATGATTAAAACTGACTTTGCAGCGGTAACTTGCAAAGTCGCTCACTACAAAGTTATCAGTTTAGTAATTAATCACAGCTAGAAAAATACAATTTTTATGTTATTAACTTAAGTCTAATTATCACAAATTAACCAGAAAATAAAAAAACCGAGTCTACGGCTGCGTTTCGCTTGACCTTCGGAATGCTTTTGAAATAATTTATCCTTGTTGTTTATTAAATGGTAACAGAATAAATAATATTCACAAGCGTTGTTACCAAGTGAAATCCTATGTCAGAGTCTGGCTCGATGAACGATTTTGTCAAAATTCTCCGAGAGAGAAAGATACATTTTTCCTGCGCACTATTAAAATATCAAAGGGGAGCAATGGAAACCCAATTCCTTGAATTAAAAAACATTTTATTATTTTTAACTTCCATATATGTCGAAATGTAAACCAATTAATTTCTGTGGTTAGTTCTAAAGTAAACAACATTCATATTAACGTATACGCTTAGTAATAAACTTCACATTTGAGTCAAATTTAATACATTTTCTTTAGTTAAATTGTTTAACTCCATTATTTCAGTGAATTAACGACGCATTGATTGGAAACAGTGATAATCTACAGAAATGATTAAAAACAACTCAAATTGGGTATAATTTCACATTATAAATTTAATAACGTAGGATTTTGACAAATTCTGTCAAGCCTTGTATCCACGAGTAGTAGAAATCGGATACTAGATCTCGAAAAAAGGGGAATTAACCGATCACATTGATCATTCAAATGCGATTTGTTAATTCTTTCTCTAATCGAGATCTCGGGGCCGATTTCTAACATGGTGAACATAAGGATTTATAGGATCTCTTTGCGCGACGATATCGAGTCGCGGAAACAATCGAGGAAAACAATCGAGGAAAGATGACGCCGCTCGGGAGTAGACACGATCGCGACGATGGTGATTTTCGGAACGGAAACGCCTCCGCCTGCGCCTCCACCCGGAGTTTCCGCGCCTCGTCCGCGCGATCTTCGATAAACTTTTAATAACCGATCCTGACTGCGCGATTCCGCCGATTCCGCGGGCACGGACACACGCTCGCGTACGCGACGCGACGGGTACAAATAACAAGATGGCAGCCGATCGAGAGCGATAAGCGCGACGGCGCGCGACGTGCCCGTCACGCGTTTCGGGATCGCGCATCGATCGGGTGAACGCCGATACGAACGGAGCGAACGATAATGCAATATGATGGATAAGTCAAGCACACTCACCACGGAATCACGATCTCGGGCCGTAGTCTGGCGATGAGCTGGCTGGACGTGGGCCGCGGCGGAGATTGCTGATCGCAGTATCCAAATACGATAATACGAGTATATCCAAATATGATAATCCACACAGAGACACAAAGAGCGAACGAAACTGTCGTCGTTGTCGTTGTCGTCGTCGTCGTCGACGTCGTGTCGTCGTGCACTGATACGAAACTCTCACTGCGTGAAACTCGTGGGTGGGCGCGCGGGAGGGAGGGGCGAAAATACGCGTATTTTGTAAACCGCGTTTGCCTGCCTTCCCTTTTGCCGCGATCACTGATTTTCGCGACAACGAGAAGCACACTCCGCGTTATTATCGAGTAACGCCACGCCGAGATACGGACTGAAGTGAGCGGCGAGGCAGAGAGCGAGAGAAAGAGAGAGAGAGAGAGAGAAAGAGAGAGCACGAGCGGCACACAGCACTTTCCCGCGACGCGCACCACTAATAATACATCACTACGTCAACGGTAATGCCCGGCACGGCCATCATTGGGCAGTGCCGCGTCGCCGTTGCTTGTCCATGCGTGCATACGTGACCGCGTATCCAAGAAGCGCCGCGCACTACCTCGACAACTCGATAGATAATACGACTGGGTAACGAGAAAAACAACAGACAGCCGTTCAACGACGATGCGACGTTTAAACCTCCTCACACGCTGCTGGAAAGACACAAAGAGAGATACACGTCGTACAAGTGTTTTAAGATAGATGGTCAAATCGAACAGATAGACACACAGGTAGTCTACCGTTCTGTTCCGCGCTACCACTGCCGAATTCCGTCAAATGATCGAATCGCGGAGAGGAGGCCGAAGCGGTCGGAGATCCGCGACACAGACCCGTAACGCGCGCGAGCTGGTGCGAGACTGTACGAGAGTGGCGACCGCGTACGGAACTAGCCGATCGCCGCCGCGCCGTTCCGACGAGACACGAGGACGCACGAGGGAGGCCAGTAATGCCGATGATCGAAGAGCTCCCCTCCACCTCCCGCGCCGACCGACACTCCCCCCCCGCCCGCCCCACTCCCCACCGCGCCATGCCGGCCGAACGCTCAACGCGGGTCGCGGGGCTCGACGACGGATAGATTACACGCGGCGCACGCGCGAGCGAGCGAGCGAGCGAGTGAAACAGCGGACGATCGTCCACTCGCTCTCTCCCTGCGACGCGAACGCGTTTTCATTACGTAAAACAAGTGTGCGTCGCTTGAACTTCGCGCACGCTCTCGATCCATTCGTTATCGGGGGAAAAAAAAAAAACACGATCCGCAGATCAATCTATCGTCGAATCTCCAAAATTCATTACGATCTTTATTGCTCACCGCCTCGATTCCTTCCTCGATCATTTTCGCGAGTATGCACCATTGCACTTTATAGAGAATCAGTTTAACGTTATTGCTCGTTATTAAATTAACGTTTATTCGAGAAATGAGTGTATCTTGAGAATGGAATGCGATACATTTGCGATTAAATGAAACTTTCCGTACTGGAGTAACGCGAATGACCTTATCGGGAATTATCGATGATTCAGACGAGCGAATGAAACGCTTTACTCAGGTAGATGTGGGTTCTTTGAAAACGCACGAGTAGTCCTTAATACGGTCGTACTACATCGGTTAACTCAAATAATCCCGTTGATGAGCGCGTTAAACTCTCGATAATGATCGACGAAATCCTCAGCCGATGATTCATCGAGATAACATCCGTGACGTTTCCCGTCGCGTAAAGTCCCGACCGATGGACGACTCACACAAAAGAATAAAGAATAGCCCTTAATACACGTGATGATTTAAATCCTTTATTTAACACACGGTTGTTCCTGTCTTAATTTCCACACTTTTACAAGAATATAAAAATCATCAAGAGTGACTCTTACATATATTTTAACAACTTTAGAAAATATTAGTAAGATTTGGTAAAAAAAAAAGATAGAAATTACACGTTAGATGTCAAAGGAGCAAAATGGCAATCCAATTCCTTGAGTTAAATAACATTTTGTTATTTTTAACTTCCATGTGTGACAAAATGGAAATCAATCCATTTCTGTGGTTAGTTCTAAAGTAAATAACGTCCATATCAACATATGCACTTAGTGATAAACTAAATTTGAGTCAAATTTAATACATTTTCTTTAGTTAAATTGTTTAACTTCGTTATTTCAGTTAAATTTTGTAAGAGTGTTAAAAAAAAGGAAAGGATAGAAATTGTTAGATACCAAAGGAACAATGGTAACAAATCTCTTGAGTCAAATAACATTTCGTTACTCTTAACTTCTATATACATGTTAAAATATAAATTAATTCATTCTGTGTTTAGTTTCAAAGCAATATCTGTATTAACGTATGCACTTAATAAATAACCGTAAATAAATTAAAGAATATAAAATTTAATACATTTGCTTGAATGTTACGTTGTTTAATTATTTTAATTAAATTGACGTTATATTATTGAATTGAAACGGTGGCGACATATAGGAATGATTAAAAATAATTCAAACCGGGAATAATTTGACATTATTATGAATTTAACAGTGCATTATGCAGCCAAGTGCTTCCAGTATTTCAAAGAAAAGAAATGCGCAGAACACAAATGATCCATCGTGTACTGAAAGATAAAAAACGACAATGTGAATGCGCGTGTAAGTGGCTTGCACTGCACGCTTGTAAATTCATAATGTAAAATGATATTCCATTTGAGTTATTTTCCAATTTGAATTATTTCTATAAACGTACTTATTGCACTTACTTATTATTACGTTGTTAATTTAATTAAAATAACAATAGGATTAAATAAAATTTTACTTAAGAAAATATTAAATTTATTATTTACTAAGTGCAGGACATTGTTTACTTTGAAAGTAACCGCAAAAATAAGTTGATTTACGTTTCGATACATACAAAAATAAAATAAAAAAACAAAATGTTATTTAACTCTAGAGATTAAGTAACATTGTTCCTCAAATATCTGATACTCAGAAAAAGGTCTGATTGCATTAATTGGAATTCTGATTGGAAAATGGATAAATAAGAATTTTCTATTAAATTCTAGTTGAGATAACCAGAATTCTGATTGATGTAAGAATTTTCTGGTTCGTCCATTTTCAACCAGGAATTTTTCTCGTTATAACAGTACAGTCGCGACATAAGAATCCGCATTTTCGCGCGTTTTTCGTTGAACAAGCAAAGTCACGGCGAGTCGCTAATCAATCTTTCGTACAGAATAAAGCCTGTGTTACACTAGGCACTGGAGATTGTACAAATTGAAGATTAAAATTCAGCCAATCAGAACGAAATGGATTAAAATTGAAATGTTCATTTTTGTATGGTATTCTCATTCGAATTTTAAAGATTTTAATGAATAAACGATTTGCGTTGTTATTACATATTAACACACCGTAAACTGCGTTTTGATTTTTAGTGCTCACTTAACAATTTTCTATTATTACTTTACACAGAAGAGTCTTTTCCTTTTTAACTTTTATTTCTACAATTATCTGACTAATCGAATTCTAATCTCTAAGAACGATATTCATAGTCGATTCCTATATTCAAGACCGTCTTAAGTACAGTCTTAAAATGTCACGAACCAAGCAGAGGGCCGTATTAGCATCTTAAGACGTTACTTGAGACGATCTTGAAATAAGAACGGACTATATGAATACCGACCCGGTTTCACAATTCGCGGTCTACTCTTTGACCGAGGATTCTAGAATTGGAAAACGATGAAAAGTAGGTTGGACCTCGATTAAAGAAGTTAACCGCGAACTGTGAAACCAGGGATCTAATTCGCGATTCCTCAAGTCTCCGATGCGTAATGTGACACGGGCTTAAGTACGCGCCGTCGCGAAACAGCCTCAGCGTCGCTTATCGCGCGAGACGTCTGTTTTCGCACGAATCACAGATTCGTCAACGGCCAGCCGGACTCGACGCGTGCAGTTAGTGCAACTCGAGTCATATTCGCTAATTATGCCGTCGGAGTATTCGCGCGTTCTGTAATTAACTCGTGGACTTGTGCGTATATGTTTATCTCGATAACGCGAATATATATCTCGAATATAGCCGCGCTCGGACAAAGACGAGACATCGAGGAAACGCCGAATCGCCTTCCCTCTTTCGCCGTCGCAGATCCTCGCGCGTTTTCGCAATGATCCTCCTCAACACTCCGACCGCGCGGCGATGAAACGGCAGTACGTCACGCACATTTCGTCTCGCACACATACGCGCGCACGTCACGACGATACAAGAAAAAGGAGACACACACACACACACACCTCCCAGATTTCCTCTGTATTTTTCGATTCTGTACTTTTCTATCGCCGAAATATACTTCACGTGCACACAGACACACACGCGCACACACAGGTACGCACGCGCGCACACAAAACGGAGCGCGGACGACGAGAATCGAGGACGCGGCGCGTCGCCTCGTTCGAAGAAGAAAATCGTGGCTGCTTCCCGCTGGGCGGAACTCGGTGTCGTTGACGGGGGAGGGGAAGGGGGAAGGGCAGGGAGGGTCAGAGGGATGAGCGAGTGGCGAACGAACTGCAGGGGGAGGGAGGGAGGGACCAGGGAAGAAACGGAGAGAGAAAAATGGGGAGAGAGAGAGAGAGAGAGAGAAAGAGAGAGAAGGAGAGAACGAGAGAATGAGAAGACGGAGCGCAGCACGACAAGATCCCGTTGTTACGAAACGACTGCGACGGAGATCCGACACAAACTGAGAGCCGCCGAGCTGCTGATTGCGGCCGATAGCACATTCTCCCCCACTCTACCGTCTCTTTGCCGTCACCCTTCCCGCGCCGCTTCCTCTCTTCCACTCTACGTCTCTACCCCCTCGGCGGCGGGGCGGCCCACGCATCCCTACACTGCTACACAACCGACGACTCGGCGTAGCGCCCGACCTCCCCGTGCTTTGCCGTGCTGGTGCTCTACAGTATACGTCTATCCCCGACTCACATTGCGAATCTTCCCCCTCTTCTTCTCTCTACCTCCCGACGCTCGCAGCTACGAGAAAGTTTCTCGCGTGTATTGCTAGGTTATCGGTATTTACTCGTTACCACCAAATCTACACGCGACCTTGCTGTAACGGGGAAACGGACGGACGTCAAAACGGTCGGACAGGACCGTGCCGTATAAAAGCGAATGATTAATTTCGACGATCTTCAATTCACCACGCGATCTTACGAGGACAAAATAAAATTCTTATACATATATATA
>NW_017305180.1:7789078-7792911 GCF_001594115.1 Trachymyrmex septentrionalis
AAGAAAAAGTGAGAGGAAATAAAAAAGAAAGAGAAAAAAGAGAAGCGAAAAAAAAGAGATCTTATAACGGATCCAATTCGAAATATCAACTATTCTAAACGATTACGTCCTACTCTAAATATCAAAGAAACAACCAATCTCTTGTTAAATAACATCTTCTTAAATAATATTTTGTTGTTTTCCTTTTGTGTCAAAATGTAAATCAATCATCATTTATTTCTGCTTAGTTTCAAAGTAAATAATATTTATATTAACGTATACACTTGATAAATAATAAATTAAGTTTTGAATGAAATTGATGCATTTCTTGAGTTAAATTGTTATTTAACTCTTTTGTTTTAGTTAAATTAATGGCATGTTGAATAAGAGCAGTGACGATCTGTAAAAATGATTATAAAAACAAATAAGTCAAATTGAGTTATATAAGTTTTTCATGCAAGATGCTTGTGCTCACCTGTTTATTTCATTAGAAATTTTCAAGCGTTTTAAATTTCAGCACATGAAATATCTTGCTCTTCAGTATTTAAATATTAAATTATCGATAAACGAAAGATATAATTTCATACTCTAATTGTATTTTTCAGTTAATCGCGTGAATAATTCCTTTTAAAAAAAGGAACTAAAAAGGCAATAACGATTAAAAAAAAGAAAGAAAATCTTTTCCCCATTATTAAGTATATGATTTGTTTCGCGCAAACTATTTCAGTTTATATTAATCGAAGTAATTTAAGGAACAAATTACACTTTAACACTTAAAAATAATGGAATATTTTGTATCTCCCTGTTTTTTTCTTTAATGTACCACGCAATCCCGAAATTAAGATCAATGTAATCAATAAGAACACTAAGAATAAATAATCGAATAAGTAACATCATTAATCCAATCCAGATCAGTTCAGTCACTCGAAAACGTTATTACATACATTTAACAGATTTATATATCTAAATTTATATATTTATAGATTTTTAAGATTTTTGCTAATGGCATTTTCATTAAATCAACGATCAATTAATTTAATTGTGAGATTATTATTTTAAAATTGTGTTCAAGTCCAACAAACCGAATCGACACAGAGTTTATAGAATTGATAACTGTATTTATATATTCACATATGAATATTAAATATTACTAACAATAAGTACCAAACCTCGCTTTGACCGAAAAATGACTATTCAGTTCTTTTATACGTGTTTTAAACACTTCTCGCTCGATTTTCACTTAACATTGTTTACGTAACACATAAACGGTTGAGGCTCTTGAATCGTTAATCTAAAATTCTCATTCCTTGATTAACAATATACTCCTACAATAAGCTCTTTACGAGGCATATTATATAGGATGAAGGCTGGGATCGAACTCGAGACCCACCGACGACTAATCGACCGCACTTCGCACATTAAGTCACGCGTCATCGTCGACGTTATCATATGTCATACGCGATCTTTAACTCTCATTGTCAGTCTCACACAATGAGTCAGAGACGGATCTAGACATTTTGGCGCCCGAGATAAAAATGCATCACTTGAACAAAAAAATATTTTTTACATGTGAAATTTAATGAAGAATAATATTAATTAGTAGTATTTAATATATTTTAATATTAATTTAATAGAAATCTACGCATATAAATCGCATGTGCAGACATACATTAAATATACAGATTAACATGCTTACTAAAATCAAAATGCACAGTACATTTTTATATTTATATGTCGATAATATTAATTTTTGTAAAAATTTAGAGAAAATTTATTTTTTACTATAATGATACTTTTGTACTTTAATAATCGCAAAATTGTTAATTATTTTATCAGAATTTATATTTTTACATATGTGTATTTTTCATTCAATACACAACGAGCGTTCAACGGCAAGTGAGAGCCATAGTATCGAATAAGTTAAAACTTACCGAAATGTATATTATCATTTTTGCGCCCTTCAACTTCTTTACATAAGTCAAGTTCTTATTCCCCCCAGTTCCGGTTCTGCAATGGTCATTTATTATCCTGCATATTTTTTTTCTTTCAAGTATAATTATTATAAGAACATCTAACTAAATAATGATCTCTATCCTTTCATTTTTTTTAAATACACAATCTTGCAAATAATCTAAAATCCTTCTAAAGATGTAAAAGTATATTGATGAATTCTCGGTCACCGCACTATTAGCGCACATTAAAGGCTTTACACAAAATATATTCTTATAGAAATTTAATACGGTAATAGCCAATATGAGACAGTAATTAATAACTTGTACGGTGTACAAAAAGTACTGAACAACAGTGCTTTTAATACTTGTAGTAAGTAATTATTTCCTGCTTTTCAGTAAATCAGCTAGTGTAAGATTTCTGTAAGGGTATCTAAATAGGCGTAATCAACTTGGATAATGAAATAATATATGTATTTATATTCTGTCAAGTAACGTAAAATATTATTATTGGATACTCACATCGTTTAAAATCATTTACGTGTTTTTGCATTTAACATCGCCAACTTTATGTATAGTAGCTTTTAGCATGACACTAATCTAATGTAGCGTAAAGCGATCAAAATTTGCTATATGTAAAAGAGTCACTCAATAATTTTTATATACTTGTAAAAGTGATGAAAATTACCTCAGGCACGAATAATCATACGTACAGTAAAGTAAAGGACCAGAAAATTATCGCGTATACTAATACATGATGGTAATATTATCACAATGACTGACAAAACTCAATGAATGCGCGCGATCTCGTGATATCGTCGACTGTCGAGTTAAACGCACCGTTAACCGCAGAATTCACCGCAGGTCGAAATATAGTCGGTGGGGTTACCATCGCCCGCGTCATTTTTGTCCCGCAATGTAACGCAATGTTAACCGAGTCAACATCCGCCCAAGCAGAAACTTTACTTACGGTGCTTTATAATTTTAAAGCGACCGTCGCACGCGCGCGCCTGTAGAAGGGGCAGGAAGGGAAGTGAGCAATTTCGAGATTTTCACGGCGCCATTTCCGAGACGATATACGATGTCGTAGAGACGACGATGTATAAGAGAGCGGAATAAAATATCAGTGCCGTCGTGTCGCCGGTTCGCGGCACCGTATCTTTCGCTCACGCAAGAACGACACGATAACGTCCTCTCAGGTAACTCCTCGCACGGTAAACTCATTTCTACGCTCCGAAATTGATTTTCCGCGAAGATGACAAACGTCCGTTGACTGTCGTGAAAAGCGCAATTTGCCACGAATGCCACGTACCGGCAATACTCGGTATTCGCAATATTCCTCTCGCGATAAAACAATCTCTATCTAGATCAGTTTGATGCGTGTAACACACGGAGTGGTAGATATGTATTTTTCTCCCCGAGTATGTAACGTAACATATGTTCGATTTTGCTATTTCTTGAAAGCGTTCAAAATTGGAAAGACAAGTTGATGCACAGGACGATACGAATTGTCGTTTTACGTAATAAAAGTGTCATACAAATCATTAAAGCTTTCTTTCTTGAGAAGACAAATATTTTGACAAATTGAAATAAGATATTCTTTTCTGCGAACAGTAAGTGCGCGTTGTAAGAAAAATTCGATTGTTGAAACTGTTTAAAATGTTATCTGCAGACATTTTTTCACAGCTACGTGTCTGTGTTGAACGAAATTAAAATCTAAAGATAACATTCTAAAGATAACATCAGGCCGTAAGGAGAAAAGTCTATATCGTATTTCTGAAATAACATTACATTTATATACATATGTATCTATAAAAATTCAAGTAATGTGATAGCACGGTCTTCAAGTGTCTAAAGCCTCTCGTCAATTTTCATATCTCGGCAAGATGTTACGAAAAGATACTT
>NW_017305180.1:7793011-7796127 GCF_001594115.1 Trachymyrmex septentrionalis
CTTCTAAAGTCGTATCACCTCTCGTCAATTTTCATATCTCGGCAAGATGTTACGAAAAGATACTTAATTTAGCTACAAGTTGATAACGGCCAAAGATAAATGTCATAAATCGAATTAATGATCATTTACATTTCTGGCGGTTGTTAAGCTTGGAACGTACGTTAGATATTCGTGCGCGATTACTACGACGTGTGACGTCAGGTTAACATGGACAGGCATTATAAATGAAGAGTCAAACAGATAGATTGAGATAAGGATAGAGAGAGAGCGGGAGAGAGAGAGAGAGAGAGAGAGAGAGAGAGAGAGAGAGAGAGCGGGAGAAAGGACGACATAGGTAGAGAAGGAGTACATAATGTAGGTCGTGACCCAAATCGCACTCCTCGTCCTCTATTCGGATCTTTCGCAATTCGCGAAAGTGTTCAACGAGTTTCGAAAAACATTCGGAGTTAAAAAGAACTGCTACACGGTAAATGAGCAAATACTTTCGCTATTAATCCTACAATCTTGAAAAAGAAACGTAACGAAATGCAACCAATTTAACATGTGTCGTATTTGAAAATATATAGTAAGAATTTTAAATACGAAGAATAATTTTAAAAACAATTACTATTTTTCTCCGTATGAATATTACTGAAAAACGTGCTTGAATATCTGTTTATCTATGTATCTAGTAATTTTTTGTGTTTCTTGACGCAAGCAAGCAAGAGAGAGAGAGAGAGAGAGAGAATAAAGAACCTTCCAATACTTCCTGCACATATATTATGAGATACTTCCTTATTCAGTAAATTAATCAAATGTTTGTACAATTAAATATTCTACATGTTTGTATATAATGAAGTATATTCTAATAGACGTCTAATCAATTAATATTTCCCAGCATTTTTTTATGCAACAATTACCGATGTTAAAATATGCAATAAAAAATTTTGTATTTAATGAACAAGTATAACTCATTAATTATAAACTACTAATTTTGTTAACAAGATCAAAAGTAAAAATATACATTTTTACTCATTATAGAAATTATGTTATTAAAAAAAAGAACATTTAATTGGAACATGATTGAACCTAATAATAAAATATCCTCTTTTTGTACTAAACACTATTTTCGAATTTCAATAAATACTAGCATATGCTAATTTTGATTGAATATAACGTAATGATATCTGTAGTAAAGAATCCTTATCATTTTCTCACTTAACGTAACGAAATTGATCTCGGACAAAGGATCTGATTGCATTAATTGGAATTCTAGTCAAAAATGGACAAATCTCAGAATTTCCTGGCTGAATCTGTTACAATTTTAGTTGAAATAACTAGAATATACGATCCGGAATCTTCCGATTCGTTCATTTCCAGCCAGAAATCTTTCTCAATGCAGAGAATAACTTTAACTCCGGTCAACGTCGGAAGCTACACGCGAATCGATATAATTCATCAAATGGCCTGTAAATTGTCATCGTTGCTAAAAAAAAAAAAACTCGGTATCGTACTAGAGGGAAAAACTGATGGCGGCTAATTGGATCGAGAGCACGTGCGACCCGGCAAGTTTCCCGGCCCGAAAACGCCGCGAGGAGTTTCTCGGCAGCCGGGTAGCCTTGACGGCGCGGCGCGAGAGCACCTGATTCGCAACTGGCGAGCTAGACGGGGACTCGGGAGGGGAGAGAGAAGTCGTCCTTTCATCCCTGCGAGCGGTGTCGTGCATAAGGATCCAGGTCTCGCTCATTCCGCTACGTGCGTTCGCAGACGTTTTCCCCTTTTCTCCTCCCAACCGACCTTCCCCCCCGTGTATCCCTCCTGTCCCTTCCGTTCCCGTCGTCGCCGAAGGCCCCACTCTCAGCTTCATCCACTCTCTCTCTCTCTCTCTCTCTCTCTCTCTCTCTCTCTCTCTCTCTCTCTCTCTCTCTCTCTCTCTTCTCCCACCGTCCTCCGCGGAGTCCTGTAACGGCGAGGCGCGGCGCGACACGCTCACGTTCGCGTACACGCGCACGCAACAATCACGCGTGCACTGTGCACCGTTTGCGACGGACGGACAAGCGTTGCGACGTTGCCTGGGACGTACAGGCCGCAGAGACGAGATCGTGAAGCGCGTTGTTGCCAAGCTGCGATGCTACACACGATCAGCAGCCGCTTTCCCGCGGAAGCACACGCGATCTTCCGTCTATCCTGCTGTTCTCTCGCGAAAACCTTCGTGCGTGCGCGCGTTTGCCGCATTATATTTACTATTTACTTAGCCGAAACTATCACGAGTCTCTACCTCATATATCTCGCCTTTCTTTCGTTTTCATTCATTTTTCTTTTGTTTTACGAGACAAGATCTTGTTTTATGCTGGAGAATTAAATGTAGCGCGATCCAAGTTTTGCACAAAAGGAGATATTGTTCGTAAAAAGAAGTATAATAATTATTGATCAGTCCTGTGCTTTCAACTTTAATTAATTATTCTACTAATAATTGCTATATATATTTACAGTTAATTATTTTTTACTATATTTACTGTTGATAAAATCGACCACGAATACCATCTTATACATCTCACTTTTGTTTTCTTTCATTTTTCTTTCGTCCTTTTTACGCTGGAGAATTAAATAGAGCGCAATCAAAGTTTTTTGGTGCGAAAAAAGTATCGTCTCGATAAAAAAGTACATTTTATTAGTCTTCTGCTCCTAACACTAACCAACTTAACAACTGCTACTTCTTCAATTATTTCTTACTGTTACACAATGCTCTTTGTAAAAATCCGTCGGTCAATTATCGCATAAAAATTTACATCACAATACAGTTCGCCGATCGGAGTTAGGAACTACTCGAACTACTAAAATACCACGCTACCGTTGACGTACGATGCCTCGGCTCGTTTCGCGAACAATGTTGAACGTAAAGCGCGATGAAACAGGAACAAAAGGTAGCACGCGGACGGCATTGCGTTAGATAACGCAGCCTTGCGACGTCATCGTGCGCGTGGGAATGGTGGCTGGATGCCAAATCGAGTGTATCGCCGACGGCCTGGGTTGCGTCAGTTGGCCATGCTAAATATACAATGAGAGAGAGAGAGAGAGAGAGAGAGAGAGAGAGAGAGAGATAGAGGAGACAGAAGGGGCGTGGGGGGGGAGGAGTA